>NW_001914856.1:2518803-2525423 GCF_000226545.1 Podospora anserina S mat+
GAGCATGAATCTCAGTCTTGACGGAGATCCTTGCCCGCGCCATCGTGGATGCGGCCTCCCGTGGCCGCGTTCAGGCATCTCCCCACCCATCAACCCCCAACCCCTCGCTCACAACTCCCACGCCTGAACCTGACAACAACTCGAGGGGGTTTCTACTACCGGAATCAGAACCAAGGATACCACCCCGAAAACCGATAATCATGAACGGCAGAGAAAAAGACCGGCATCACAACTTCCCGCCTGCGGCGCCGAAATCGTGGATAAAGTACATTATCTTGGTCACGGTACTGCTAGCAATGGACGGGATCATCTCCCTTTCGCTCGTCTCATCAACCGTGTCTTTTCTCCATAACTACGGAAAGGGACCCTTCGAGATGGGCTACCCGTTGGGTGTGTCTGGCTTCCTGCTCTCGGGGCACCCGGCCGGGTTGGTGATGAACCATGGGCATGCTGTCAATGCGGCGGGTGGGACGGCGGTGGTGGTAGTTGGGGGAGGGGGGGTGTTGGGCTTGTGGGGGTTGTGGAGGTTTCATTCGCGGGTGGGTTTATCTCTTTTATGATCACAGAAACAAGAAGGAGATGCTGACAACAAATAGAGAAGAAAAGACTATGCAAACTACACTCGTTCCCCACTGCCCAGGGTTTTTCAGGCCTGGGCTGTTGTTGTGGTCTTGTCGTTTTTGCTTTCGCTTGGGGCGTTGGCGTACACTTTTGTCGAGACGAGGCGGACGAGCGAGCAGAGTATTGATCCGAATGTGGCCGAAGAGTACCAGTTTCCGCGGTTGTATCCTGATGATAGGTGGACGCCCGAGACTTGGTTTGAGGCTGTGATTGCGTTGCCGATGGAGGATTCGAGGGATGAGGAGGTGATTAGGGAGAAGCTGAGGTTGATGAGGGGGTGGAAGTGGAATACTATTCCCATGTTTCTGCTTGGGTTGACATTGGCAGGGTTGGTGGTGAGGGAAGTGGTGGTGTTTGGGGGGTGGGGGTCTAAGGGGAGGAGGGTGAGGGAGGAGAAGAGACAGGAGGAGTTGGGGATGGCAGGGTTGAATGGGATGAGTGGATATAGGGGAGTTGGGGATGGGCCGTTATGAGGCTCGGTACAAATAGTGGTTGATTCTTGTCTGGAATGCTCTGGTCTTTTCTGGTCGTTGAATTGCACCTTTGATCAGTCTGTTGCGTCTAGTTCTGCTCGGGCTTGACATTGTGATGAAATAACACTTTTAATTCTGTGATAATTCGACATATTCATGCATTGATCAACTTGTGGTGTCATAAGTGCCAGATCAGAGCTGAGGATGTAGGTATGCAAATACCGAATCCTATGCCGTCTACCGGCATTTCACCTCTTATATGCCTCTATCCATCATAACTACGGGGCCGCCAAGACCAAACGGTTGCGCAGCTGTCAACGGCAGCCACGGAAGCTTCACAGCAACTGTCATTTCACGAAGCCTTCTTCTCACCGAATCCCCAGTTTCACTCTCAACACTTCTCAACCACACACAGACAGAATCCTCCAACCAACAAAAGAAATGCCACGAAGAACCCCCACCCCCAACCTCACCACCCTAACCTCAAAGCTCGAATCAGCCTCAACCCGCCTCCGCAAAACCTTCAAATACACCGACGACAACAGCACCGACGATGACATCCCAGAAGTGATGGACGAGCAAGGTATTCCCCTTCCCCTTCCTTCTCCCCCACTTTATCCATTCACTAACCTCTCCCCAGAACAAGAAACCCTCATCACAACCCTCACCACCCGCAATGCCCACTCCAACACCCTCACCCTCCGCCTCCTCCTCACCCTCCCCGTCCTCTCTTCCCTCCCCTACCTCCTTCTATTCCCCACATCTCCCCCCATCTTCCCCCTTCTAGCCTTCTCCTCACTATCGTCAACCCTCTACCTGCTGTACACCCTCCCCGTCACCTCGACAGGCTTCAACGCCCTCGACAAACCACCCCCCAGCATGCAAGGGAAGATAATCCAACCGCCAGTTGCCAAGTCCCCGTTGGAAGAGTACCTCCCCTGGTTGAACTTGTTGCTAGTGACAGTACTAGCATTAATGGGCTTAGTGCAAGAGAAAACAGGAAAAAGTGGGGGGCCTCACCCGGTATTGCTAGGCGTGCTACCGGGCGTGGTGTACGGCGTTTGTGTTGCAACGAAAAAGACGATGGCGGGGGTGGATGTGGAAAAGGAGTTGGGCCGGTTGAGGTATGGGTATAAGGGTGCTTGAATTTTACACATTCATGCATTACATACGTCTAGAAAGATATCAAAAATATATCTCACACACTCACACACTCACACACTCACACACAAATCTTTGACAAACTGAAATATTGGTAAACCAGAAAGGGGAAAGGATAGTGATAAACTCAAAAGTGTATGACAATGGCCAAAGCTGGGTTATCTATATGCCATGTTCCTCCAAATCCCATACCATGGCAAAGATATACACCTAAAAATACGCCAGATAACACCACCACGACGGCCTGTCGTTTCTGCACTGTACCAACCCCCCAAAACATAACCCTGTCAACCGCCCAAAAACTACTCTCATCCCACGATCAAGCCTTCTTAGGCCGTCCCCCAGGCTTCGCAGCCGGCTTAGCCTTGACCCTGACCGGCACATCCTCCTCCTCAGCCTCATCATCATCCATCACCACCGCCGCTGCCGCCTTCTTCTTCGCCGCCGCCGTCTTCTTCGGCGCAGCAGCCTTCTTCGGAGCAGCCTTCTTCTTGGACGCCTTGATATACTTGTCCTTGCTCAAGTCCAACTCCTCCTCTTCATCATCCACCGGCTCCGCAACAGCCGCCTCATCATCATCCTCCTCCTCAATCGCCTCCTCCAAGTCAGGCACGTCACGGCTCATCTTCTTGGCTTGAGCAGGGAGGTTGGTCGCCCGCATAAATGGGACAGGGTGGGAGGCTTGGTTGTATCTATCATTTTACGTTAGTATTTTGATACGAGAAAAAAAAAAAAGGGGGGGGGGGGGGGCGGGAGAAAGAGAAACATACATCCTCGTAAACGCCGACTTTGTCTGCGTGTCGATATTCACCTTCTCCTCGTCCTGCTCACCCACTCCCAGCTCCTTGATAAAGTCAAAGTCTTCCCTCGTCAAGTAGTAGCTATCCATCAGCTCAATCACATCCTCCACCGCCTCCTTGCCTTCCAGCTCCAGCTTCTTCACGAGCTGGCGCCACAGCACAGGCAAGTACTGCTGGCGAATCTCATTATGATCGCCAGAAGACTTGAGACGCATGTGGGAGTGAATCTCACGGACGTAGCGGGACAGCTTGCCGTACTTGCTGTTGTTGCCCAGCCAAGAGGTAAACGTGGGCTGAGCGCCGAACTGGCCGGCAATGTAGGAGGCCGGCTTGACGGTGCTAAAGACGGCATGAGTAGGCATCAGAGACCAGTGCTGCTGGGGACCGTGGATCATCCGGTCAACCAGATCGCCATCGCTGATGCTCTCAGCCGCCATGTCGACCAGCTCAAGATGCTTCAGGTTCTGCTCCTTTGGATGCATGCCCACGCCCCCTATAACATTGGGCTTGGCGCGCAGGTAGTTCTCCTGCACCATCAGGTAGCTGAACTCGTGGTCGTTGAAGTACAGCTCAATCTTGTCGTTCAAGGTCGCCTTGCTGGCAGAGCTAAACATGCCACCGCCAATAATCTTTTGGCAAATGTCCCATGGCTTCAAGATGACGTGCTTCTCCCAGGCCTTGGCCATCGCCTTGGTCTGATCAAAGTCCATCGTGGTCTGGTCAAGTTTCGCCGTGGCCAGCATGTTGATGATCTGCCGGATGTCCTTCCCGCTGCCCTCAATCAAGGCGTTGACGACCGGAAGAGGCATCTTCAGACCTTCTCTGTGACAGATGGTCATGACACGAGAGCGAATCTGATCAACAGTCGGACGTTGGAACTTGATGTCGAAAGCAACGTGATCAAACGGCTTCATCTTTGGCAGACGGCGGTCGTTGCAAATGAGGATCATGGGCACCTCAGTCTTCTTGCAGAGTTTGGCCAGCGCACCAACACCGCCACGATCACCAGCAGACATACCATCCACCTCGTCCATGACCAGAACGATCTTCTTCTTGGCCGCATCCGCAGTTTTGCCATCGCCAGCAAAGTAGCCCAACAACGAGGTGTTGTTGACAACCTCCATGACCCCGTTCTCAACAAGCTTTTTGCTGCGGCTGTCGGAAGCATTGCTCTCAATGACATCGTACCCCTCCAGCTTGGCGGCGAGGTGGGCCGAAGTAGTCTTGCCAATACCTGGCGGGCCAGAGATGATGACTGCTCGGTAACCACCCATGCCATCAGCACCCCTCTTTTGAAAGTCGTACTTTTTGTGCTTGGGCCAATTCTTAAGCCAACCCTGGATCCTCTCTACGTTTGCCTTGTTGCCGCAAATCTGGTTGAGGGCAGTAGGAGCGTACTTTGATGTCCAGAGTTGGGTAAGGGGTACCGTTGGCTGGGGAGCTGGAGCTGCGGTTCCACGGGCAGCAGCAGCAGCCTTGGCAGCCCTCGTCGCCTCGGCTCGCTTGATCTTTTCTTCCTCCTCCATGCGAGCAGCTTCCTCTCTGGCTTTCTGTTCCTCCTGCTCGCGCTTCTTTCTGGCGGCCTCAGACCCCTTGCCACCACCGCCACCAGCAGGCATAGTCTTGATGAGATAGAACAGGCCTTCCTCGTCAATAGTCTTGATGTTGTGCTCCTTGATCTTCCTGAGCTTGCTGGGGCCGGCGTCGTCACCGAGGACGACAAAGTCCGTCTTGCTGCTTGGCGCGCCGGTGACCTTGCCGCCATATCGTTTGACCAGGGCTTGACCATCTTCACGGGATATTGTCTTGAGCAGCCCAGTGAAGACAAATGTCTTGCCGACAAGGCAGTCCTCCTCTCCTTCGGGAATGTCAACAATACCAGCCAACGGAGCCGGACCAGCATTGCCGCCACCGCCCTTGTTCTTGAAATCAAACTTCCAATTCGGGTCCTTCGGGGGAGCATCAGGTGCCTGAATCGTCGGAATATTGGCAAGAATGTCCTTGACATCATCCGGCTCAGCATCAGCGTCCTTCTTGGCTTTCGTGGCGCGAGGTTTCGCAGGTGCAGCCTTCTTGGGAGCGGGCTTCTTTTTGACCACCTCCTCCTCTGACTCCTCGCTGTCGGTGACTGGTGACTTTCTCTTCTTGCTCGCGGCAGAGGCAGCTGGTTTCTTGGCGACTGGTTTCTTTGGCGCAGGTTCAAAATCGTCCTCCTCAGACTCATCCTTGACCTTCTTCACAGAACGGGAAGCAATCCGTTTGGGCTTGGGTTGTGGCTCCTCCTCGCTTTCCTCCTCTTCGTAGTCATCCTTCTTTCTCTTGTTACCTCTGACGTCAGCGGCAAAGATGTCGTCTCCCGCGTCCTCGTCCTCGTCGTCAACAAATGCGTCGTCATCGTGGATGGTGTGCTTCTTGTAGGTGGTGACCGGCTTCTTCGTCTTTGGCTCAGGGGCAGGCTTGGCGGCCGGTTTGGATCGTGGGCTGGAGCGCACAGGGAGCTCGGGCGTGGGTTTGGCGGCAGCCTTCTTTGGCGTGCTCGACGTGGTAGTGGCAGCTGGTTTGGCCTTGGTGGAAGCAAAGTACTGTGATGTTGAGATTTCGGTGCCCTTGGCTTCGATCGGCGCCCTGCGAAGCGTAAGTCACAACCCGTGCAAGTATCACAATACTACAACCAAACATACGCTGCCTTTTTCCTCGGTGTGCTTCTGGTACTCTTCTTCACCCTGTCGAAATGTCAGCTAAGTCTCACGAAGAATCATCGAGGCAACCTACTCTACCACCTCCTCATCCTCATCACTGTCCTCGATGACCTTTCTCGCTTCTGGAGCAGTGTCAGCAACCCATTACTACCCTTCCGAACCCAAAGGTAAACCCACTCCCGCGACCCTTTTTCTCCTCCTCCTTTTTCTTGGGCGCAGGCTTCGATGGCGCCGCCGCCGCACCGCCCTTTGGTGCAAAAAACGACCGAATATCAGGCATGGTGGTTGTGGTCGTTCTGTCCTCAGGAAGCTTTCCAATTGAAAATCGAGCGAAAAAGAGAACACCTTTGCTTTTAAAAAATACAAAAATTTAAACCCGTTTGAAGCACCCCTGCCGTTGTCAAAAAGGGGGGTCTAATGGTAGGCAACCGTCGAAGTCTAGAAAGAAACTCGATATCGGCAAGTGAAAGGGAAACGCGCTCGGAAAGTGGTGACGCGAGTCCTACCTACTTGCTCTCTCCTCTTGGCGCGACGACCCACACAGACCACTTTAAACTTTATGCCCCACTTTCAACCACCTTTCATAGCCCAAGCTCCCACCCCGGACTTTTTGCCCGCCGAAGTTATCCCGAACTGGAGCCAGCAGCTTTTTGGAATTGGCGCGCAACACCACCACCACCATATCTGGTGATAGCGAGGAGCTCTTTGATAACCCCCGCCGTTCCAGCACCCCAGCAGCCAACCGCAAAAATGCCACCACGACCCTCCCCCCCCCTCTCCTCCCTCCTCAGCGCACTCATCTCCTTCCGCCTCAACACTCCCCTGCCAATCCACTTCAACAATGCCCCCACCACCACCCGCATGTT
>NW_001914856.1:2525573-2557201 GCF_000226545.1 Podospora anserina S mat+
TAAATGAAATAGCAAAGAAATTGATATGAGAAAAAAAAGGAGTACAGAAAGAAAAGAAACGGGAGACAAATAAGGACATCAAGCTATGAAAGATAAAGAAAGAACCCAATCAAGTATAAGGACAGGGGGCAATATGCACAGGGTGGTCTAACGGAATATGGTGCAAGGGAGGCGAGATTATTCGTGGAAACACGGGAGAATCACGGGCATACAAGTCAGTCAAATGTAGTAAGGGATGGGGGACGAGGCAGAAGGGGAGGGGACGAGGGGAGGGGGGGAGGTGGTATAGGGGGGATCCGGGGGTTTTCATGTCAAATGGAGTCGATACCCAAAAAAACGGTACCAAAAAAGGCAGAGATCTGGGGTCATGAGGAGGAAGGGTTCACATCAAAAAGCGCTGCACCTAATGCGACGGGGGTTGATATCATGGGATCAACATCCAGAACAACCACCAGAAAGCACCGCTCAACAAGAACCATGCTAACACCCCCCAAATAGATGCGCATGGGCAAAGGAAAAGGCTCCTTCGACCACTGGGCCGCCCGCGTGGCCGCCAACCAGGTCATCTTCGAGATCCGCGGCGTCCTCCACGAGCAGGTCATCCGAGACGCCTTCAGGCTGGCAGGCAACAAGCTGCCCGGCCAGTACGAAATCATCACCAAGAACGACCCCCCCGTAGTCGGCATCACCAAGCTCGAAAACGGTCTCACCCTCGAAGACCTCAAGAGGCCGAGGAAGAAGCTTCCTGCCCCTGTTGTCGAAGAGACATCCACATCTGCCACAGAGGCGAGCTCGAGTGCTCCTCCTCCTTCATAGTTTTACAAAGGGGGGGAGAAGGGACAGGAAAAGAGAATAATGAACCAAGTGTATAAAAATGTTTTATTAGAAGGGATATCAAAACAAAACTGTACAATCAATTTAGACACTGAGAGAAAAAAATCTCGGTGAGTGAAACAGAGAGACATTAAAAGGCTGATCCTGGGAGCTTGGAACCTGTGATATCAAAGTGCATGTCACATGTGCATAGGGGGCGATGTTTCGACATAAAGTTGGGAGATATGGGGTTGACACTTCCGAGGCACTTAACTGCCAGCTACACTTCGAGGAACGGGCAAACAAAAGCATAGTCTACAGTAGCAAGCTACGGAGTGGTCTGATATGCCCTTCCAAAAAAGCCAAAGTCACATCACCTGGCAAGACGGCACAAGGATAAGAGGCAATCAATCCCAAACTCCAAGGGTATTCACAATGCATTCATAAAACAACGCCTGATGGACAGACAAAATTATCATCGAGTGTAGCCTTCACGGCACACTGGTCCATTCCTTTTTCTCTCTGCTCAGCTAAGACCAGATTCTCCATAGCATAGCTCCCGAGTTCCTCAAACGAGTACCAGACCTCGCCCAGTCAACGATGCCAAAAAGCACGTCTGAAATGCCACGAAACAGGAGAACCAGAGCCGAACCAGCCCCATCATCATCTCCTCTGCCATCATTGAAAATGACACGGTCAGCGACGACCGCGCATTTACCTGTAGCGCCAGAGGGAGAGGGTGTTGTGGCGCTTCCAGGTCTTTCTGCGGCCAGCCTTGGTCTTGTTGTAGCGGTGGCCCTTGTTGAGACCGCGGGACTTCTTGCCGGTGGCGGTGAGGCCGCGGGACTCGCGGTGCTTGTGCACGGGGTTGACGATCCAGTTGATGCGGGGATCGCGACGGATGGCCTTGTGCTGGGGGTCGACGAGGATGACCTCGAAGTACTTGTAGGTGGAGTCCTGGTTGATCCAGTAGGAGTTGAGGACGCGGAGGTTGGCGCAACGGCGGCCGACACGCTCCTCAGCGGTGGCCTTGAGGGAGCGCTGGTACTTGAGCTGGTTCACACCCTGGTTGGTGGGCTTGCCTGTGAAGTGAAGGGTTGGTCAGCTCCTGTTCCTCTTTATTAAAAAAAAACGGACAAAAACATACCATAAGTAGCACCCTTGGGGACGGGCTTCTTGCGACCACCACGGCGGACACGCACGCGGTAGATGACATAGCCCTGCTTGGCCTTGTAGCCGAGGCGGCGGGCCTTGTCGGGGCGGCTGGGGCGGGAAGCACGGTGGATGACGTTCAACTGGCGGAGCTATATTGATGCACTCTCAGCAAATGTTCAACGAGTGTATAGCAAGGGCGGTGGTCAATCGCAACAGAGGTTTCCCGAAAAAAAAACCCCATTGCGATGCCAACCGTCCACATGTTCTCTCGGATATCGGATATTAACTGACCTCCCAGCAGCGAACCCGGAGAAGGAAGCGAACGACATCGCTCTGCTTCTTCTTGGAGAGCTCTTCGAGGTACTTGAGGGCGCCCATTTTGCCTGTGCAGAGTCTCGCCGGTCAGCGTTTTGTTGCCAGAATGAAAAATGAGGCAATTGAAATGTTCCTGAGCAGAGAGCTGCAAGAAATTGTCGTCGTCTCAGTGGCGGGAGGAGGGAGGGGGGGCAGCACTCACCGGATTCCTGTGGTTAGTACGGAAGGGAGTTCGTGATCGGGAGTCGAAGGTTGCCAGAAAATCGAGAATTTTGCAATTGTGAGGGAAACCCGCAAGCCCTAACAGTGGGCAGGGCGCTAGACCAATCCTGGAATCGTGCGTGTGGTCCAAGCTCCACCTGCCCCACCTCCCAACTTCACGTCTTGGCATGCTGGAGACCCACCGTTCTTAAACTTGAGATTGATAGCTCGGGGCTCTGGACTTGGGGCAGCTCTTCAGACTGCACGGCAATTGGCATTCCTGTTTTGAAAACGAAAACAAATCAGATTCATTTTCGTCAAACTTCACATTCAAGCATCACACACCAACTCTCATCAAAATCAGCACAGTCTCAATTAAAAGCCGCCAACTACCTGAAAAGACTAGGCCCCAGGAGCCAACTAAAAGAAGTGAATCCGCAACGAAAGCAAAAAAGAAAAAAGAAAGAAAAAAACAAGAAAAAACAGAAAAAAGGAAAATCGCAAATCTTTGTTGTAATGCCCATATCAGTTGATCCATCCCTAAACCAAGTTCGAAAAAGTTCCCGTTTTGTAGTATCAGATTACATAATGCTCCCCCGTTGAAGCTCCCCTTTCTGTCTGTCTATGGCAAAGTCTTCTGTTCGTCAAATGGAGAAAGCGACGGCTCGACGTCTGAGCAAAGAGAAAAATAAGAAAAAATAACTGAAAAGGGGGTTTTTTTTTTAAAAAAAAAAAAAAAAAAAAAAAGAATGTAAGTGACTTTGTCTGGCCAAAAGGTTTCAAGAAAATTAGATCTCAGAGAAGAGAAAATAAAAACAGGCCAAGCCAGCTGTTTGGCAATACGGAACATGTCCTGACCAAAACCAACCGCCCGCCAACGCCCCTTAAAAAGCAAGTGGTCGCCCTCGGGCAAACCATGATGTAATGTTGACATGTCCCATAAGCCTCGTGCCTCGTGATGAAAAGGATCGACCGTCCCAGAAATCTCTTCATGCCCTAGTCTTTCTTTTCTGTATCTCGGTTCCAAATGAGCGAAGTCTCGTCGTCTTAGGTCATCTTAACGCGCTGGGAAATCGAAACGCAGCAAGTAAATACAAGTACAAAGGCGTAGCTGTTGTAAAGCACAAACGTCGAAACCGTCCTAGCGAGAGTTGAGAGAGAGTCCCTGGAAAGAGCCAACCCAATCTGCCTGGGGTCCCAGAGCCGGCACTGCTTGATCCTGGGCTGCTGGTGTGGTGGATTGGGGTGGTGGAAATCGTCCGCGACCGGCAAAGTCGCCTCCTTGAGGAAAAGCGTTCGCATAGGCATCCACACCCTGAACCAAGCCGGGCGCGTACGGCATGGCTCCAGCACGAGCAGCCGGGTTCGCAAAGGCGGAATAGGGGTTGTATGGAAAGTTTGTTGCGGGGTAGTTCTGGTTGGGAGCCACTGCACGTTCGGCGAACGGCATGGTAAATGCCGGGCGTACAGCTCGATCGGCTTGACCGGGCGCCGAGAAGGCGTTCTGGCCTTCTTGTTGGTTGTCCTGACGTCTTCCTGCAGTCGCCAGGCCCCGGTTCACGACCGCTCCAGGACCAATACCGCTCGGAGCCGGAAGACCAAGGGACGGGCTCGCGAAAGATGCCGGATTGATGGCCGACATCCAGATGCGAGTTTTGTAGATTTTGAAAAGGTCTGTGACGAGAGAGTTGAAGTTGATGTATGAGTCGGCAAAGTAGTAGAATGTGAGCTTCTTCCAGTCCCTGTCCAGCTGTTAGTCACAAGTTTTGCCTCACTTCAAAGTAGGTAGAGACTTACACTTGAAACTCTGCATCCAGAATCTCCATGTTAAGGCCGTGCTCTTTTACTTTCTGCTGGCAAACACGCTTGGCCTTGGCCTCCTGTCCCTCCTTCTCGCGCAGTCCCTGAATCTCATAGGGTTGCGCGAGCCGCCTGATAAGCTTTGGTTTCAACTCACCCGAGTTGGGCTCCTGCATATGATTCTGGCTCGGGGGGCCCATGCCGCCCACAGCGCTGGCCTGGAGGCCGTTGGAAGCGGCCATGAGACCAGCACCAGCCCCGTCTTGTGAGGTGGCGTTTTGTGAGTACATCATGAGCCATCGGTACTGCTCCTCAGCATAATGCTCCTTGTATTCCTTGGCCGTCTGCCAGTCTACATTGTCTTTGGCGACGGTGCCCAGATCCGTACCACGATCAGCCTCGACAATTACCAGGTCACCAGGCTTGACGCTGAGACCGGTGCCTTCCTGAATGTAGAAAACATCGGCTCTGGAGCACTTGAACAGGACGATGTAGAGTGATTGGGTATGCCGGGGTTGCGTCACGCCGTACATGCCCCGATGCGGTGAGATGGGCCTGTTGGCGTACGCACCAGGCATTCCGCCGTACGGAGATGCATACTGGTTGTGATACGGTCCCACCTGTCCGAGACCTTGCTGTGCAGGACTTGCGACGTTTCCAGACAAGAAGTAAGATGGGACTGTTGAGCACGTCAGCAAGCCGAATCTGATATGAGACCAACGATATGCCTTACCTTGATTGCCGGTATTGAAGTTGGCATTGTCATTATACGCAGACGGAAACTCTTGCGAATGAGAAAGGTCCTGAGATGCCTGCTCAAGCGCCGCTTCACTGATCGAGCTGATGGAAGCCTGACGGGTCGGCACATCGGCAAAAGAGTGACGTCTGCTTTGAGGAGGTTCTCCCAGACCACCGAACCCAAGTGAGCTCTGCCAGATGCCCTTCTTGACATTCTCCAGCTTCCTGTTTTCAATCAGGTAGGGAGTCCGAAGAGTCCCCGGTCCGTACTCGCTCATCCGTCGTGCAAGGCTCCTTCTGGCTGCCATCTCAGAGCCATCATTAGCTTCATCGTGCTCATCAACGGCGTAGTCGGATTCCTCTGGAACTGGCTCCTGTGTAAAGTAGCCATTGCCCAACCCCCAGGATGAGGTAGAGGCCCTAGGTCTCAGCCGTGCTTGGTTCTGGAATTGCTGCTGTTGCCGCAGCATCATGTTCTCTCGGGTGAGCATTTCGATCGTCTTGGCCTGCTCCTGATGCTGGCTTCCCTGCAAGGAACCGGTACTGTCGTCATCATCATCCTCGTTCACCTTTCCGAGCGACGAATCGTTTGCCATCTCGCTCAACATGCTAGGCCGAGAAGGACGGTGCTGAAGGCCAGAATGGCCCATCGGCCGGACTCGGGAACCAATCGTGGAAGGAACACCGGCGGTCATGGCCGATTCAGAAGGCTCAAGCTGGCCTACGGAATACGACTGGGATCGGTACGTCTTCGGGGTAGGGTGCAGAGGAATCGGGAACGGAAGCTGAGAGTTGGGTGTCTCTCGAGGGCCGGGCGAGGTTTGTGTGAAATCATTGCCAAAGAAGGAGCTTGCTGTACCTCCGGGGGGCGCTGCTGAAGTCGGAGAGGGAAGCACCTCAGTCAAGCGCGAAGGAGGTTCCTTTCGGTCGGTATTCCAGATACCAGTGTTTCCCCAAGTAAACGTGCCACTCCCCGAATGGTTTCTCCCAAGCACTCCGGCAGAGGCTCCCCAGACAGAAGCGCCTGGGTCAGCGGCAGGTGTACTCGGGTGAGAGGTTGTCGGAGACATTGAGCTACTGGCAAAAGACTCTTTTCTCTGGCGCAACGGTTGCTGCTGCGTAGTATCGTTCAACCAAGAAGCTCGACGCATCGGTTTCGGGGGTTGAACAGTGGGCGGGATGTTGTCCTGGCGGAAGGCCTCGGGCTCATCGTCAGAGCTGGCGAGAGCCTCGGAGTCGGGCGTCGACCTCCGACCCAGTTTATCAAGCAGTATCGCCTGGCTGCTGGGGGCAACGCCTGAGAAGGGCCCCTGGCCCTGCTTGGGCGGAGGGCCCGTCTTTCCTCCACCGGAGCTCATAATGTCGTCGGTTGGAATTTCAAGTCAATTGAGAATGGGCCGGTCGAGCTGAGCCAACTATTCACCTGACTATGGCTAGCAAGGTGGATGATGGCAAATGATGATCGAGTTGCCCGCTGCACTAGCCGGATGACGTTAAACAAGTGGCGACTAGTGATGAAAACTCAAAAAACCTCAGATCTCTAAGACGTTTATCGGATATCTCTAGGGCGCGTGAAGGAAATCAGCTGTAGGCCTAGTCAGCACAAGACCGGAGAGTGGAGTTTGGGCGATGATTGTCATCGACTGTGTGCCTGTTTATTTGGGCATACATCAACTGCCTGCTGACACGAGACGAGCTGGAGCTTTGAGAACACAGTCCAGCCACGAGCAACACGGAATGAGCCCATTGGCAGCTCGCTCTTGGTCGGGCATACACAATGAACTGATGTATGCCTCTCGCCAGACTTCAAGAAAATAGGGGGTCACTTACACAACACAGTCTGATGGGAAACTCTATGTGGGGGTATTTGTCGCAGTCTCTAGAAAGTTGAAACCAAAGAAAAAAGCACAATGATGGAAAAAGTGAAGGACGAAATGTCAACTAGAGTAGAGCGTACGGTTGTGTATCGTGGCCGACGATATCAAACTGGAACTGAGGGCGGCGTTTGGGACCCAGAAGACAGGAATGAAAGACGGTCTATCCCGGACTCTTGCCGAACGGATGGAGCGTAGTACCGGAGGCTCCAAACCCAATCCTCATGAAACCGGCCCTAGTGAGTGAGTCCTATGGAGACGACGGACTGTTGCGGGGTTTATAGTTTTCCGATGAAAACTGTCGAACTTTTTATCGATGCGCTGACTTCGCGGAGGGGTGCGGCAGCGCTAAACGCGACCTCCCATTGCAGGCGCGAAGCTCTCTGGAAGGGTTGAGGGTATCTGGCCGGGCAGTGGGCCGCGTATTGCCGAGCAGTCTTGTCTTGTCTTCGCCGCCGTCGAGCAGCGGGAGAGTAGGTGAAGAAGAGAAGAGAAAAAAAAGGGGGGAGGAAGGGCGGAAAGGCGGGAAGGGGTGGCTCTCAGGGAAAGGGAAAAGGAGAGACAAGAGTGTGTGAGTGATGAAGATGTCTGGCTGGCTGGCTGGCTGTCTGGCTGTCGGGAGTGTCCTGTTCAAGGATGGATGCGCGAGGGTGCAGGCAAGGTAAGCGTGCTGCCGCAGCTGCTTTAGGAGGGTTGAAGTGTGGGAGCGGGGAAGGCACGTTACTCGTTAGTGGCTGGATCCTGGCCAGGCTAGCCGAAGGGTCAAGTCACGCTGAAGACCGCAGGAGAGACGAGAGAGAGACCTGAAGGCTCGAAAGGTTGTGTGTGGTTTGGTTAATGAAGATGATGCTGTGGCAAAACGCCGTAGGATTTAAGTTTAGAGTCCCTCGATGATGCCTGCCCCCAGGTTCCGGGAATGGAATTGAGAGATTGCTCAAGAGGTCTCGTGCCGGGCGTAGTCTTTTGTTAGTGGCTCCAGTCAAGAAACTCGAAGCCCCAGCACCGCCCGTGAGACAAAGAACTATCCACTGCGCGATGGACTACTGTTGGGTGGGCATCCCAGCTCGCGGAAGAGAGGAATTATAGAAGATACCGTGGGTACGTAGGTATTGTGATGAACTCAAGTGGCAGGGAAGGGGACAAGACAGGGACGACAAGAGACGATGGGAGGGAGACAAGGGTTGGGTGCTAGAAGGGTCTAGGTCCCCGATTGGAGCAACCAAGCCAGTGCGGAGTGTTTCGACAGACACCAAGAGATGGAAGCCCGGCCGGTGACGGTGTTGATGTTGTGCTGTGGTTGTGGTTGTGGTCGTGGCCGTGTTCAATGGCTAGAGATGCATGGAAGATGCAGCCAGATGGGGTGGAAACGGGGAGCTCTCTTTCTTTTTTGGTGGGGTGGTAGCATGGGTCAAACAATTTGATGTTGACGCTAGAATGTCTGTTAACGTGGTACCTGCTGCACCTTCAACCTCGATCCTACCCGCCCCTTTCCCCGCGGACAACCCGAATACCACCAATGCCACAAACAACGACCCAAGGTAGAGATGTTCCGTCTACGCAGTAGGTATGGCGAGAGTGTCCCGTGGTGGTGAGGGCAACTCAGAAAGTGCAGTGGGGTTCTGGGCGATCAGGGTTCCCGATAGTGATGCGTTTGGTCTGGACGAAAGAGGTTAGCCCAGTGTCGAGCTCTGTCAAGGCCGACAAGGCGTTTCTTTCATGGGGTTTCTTTCTTTTTTTCCCCGCCATGCCCAGGGAACACAAATTGCGGGGGGGGTTGTGCCGCCTTATCAACTACTGGACTTCGTGGATTAGGGTCAACTAACTATTACCCGTCTTTATTACCTGGCCATTCCTGAGTAGGTAAACTGAGATTTTCGATTTATTAAAAAAGAATTAAGCGTTAAATAATTTAATGTAACTTACTCTATAATCTGACTCAATATAGTTATTGAAGGTTATGTCTCATACAGAGCTATAAGCTTTGTTTAGACACGCACTTACAGTGCTCGCATTAGTGGAAGACTTAATATCTAGTATCTATAGTTTACTATTGAAGCTTATAGCTACAGCGCCTTCCAACGCTAAGCAATAGAGTTATAGAGAGTAAATTTCTGTAGTTAGAGTGATTTGTCTGCTATATACCAACTTTGACTTTGTAGTAAGGTTCATACTCGACTTTTATCGTATACCTCCAAGGGCCTCACAGTGCTTCGTATACTACAATAGGCAGATAAACTAGAGTTCAGCTTAGCAAGCTTTAATTTAGCTGCGTTTTGTTAAAAGAATATGTGCTTATGGCTATATAAAGCAGGGCAAATTTAGTTACTAGCCTATCGAAAGTGTAGGTTACTGTAGGTCGATTAGCCCGCAAGTTGTTCCAGGCACTTACAGGGCCTTAAATGGCCTAAATATAAAATTTAGGCTATTTTAATCTATTATAGCAGCAGATACAGAGCTTTGCAGTAGCCTGCTCTACTGAGTAGATACTTTGTGAAGTATTAAGTAAGCGCTAGATGGGTACTAGATAGGCACTAAATAGTGCGGAGTAGGTATCAAATGGGTGCTAGAAGAGCATGTGATGGGTGCTGGATAGGTATGCTATGAGATACTTTTGCCTTGTGTAACGCTTTTGTTAGGGCTGCTGCTACAAAATATTACAGCAGTAACTTACTGTAAAATAAGCCTAACGGGAACCCATTTTAACAACGGATATTTAGAGTTAAAATTAAAATAAAGAGTTTATATAAAAAATATACAATTAACTTAAAATATTTCAATTAAATATATTGCATAATTAACATCACTATTAAAACTTACTAAATATAATAGTTAATCCCGCTTTTTTAAGTTACTATTTTTTCTCAAATTTAAAAGTTTAAATCATAAAAATATTTAATTTTTATTTTTTAATAAAGTATTTAATAATAATTGAAATATATTTCGGAAATAAATACTATAGTTTATAAACCTTAAAAATATAAATGAAAAAATTAAAGAAGCTTCAATTAAATAGTAAATTACAAATAAATATCTTAAAGTTTACCAGTACGTTACTATTTTGATATTTATTAAGCGTAAGGCTTAGAAAAATTCTGAACTTGCCGACCCCGGAGTGGTTAGGTGACAGAGAGGAGGTAATGGTCAGTTCACCTACATGTGTAGACGAAATGTGGGGAAGACGTCGGTAATGCAACGGCGGTTTGGCTGGATATAGCACAGGTCTGATATACTAGAGGAATGCAGGGAAAGGGGGGGTCCCTCCGTCCCGTCCTTGGTGTGCGGCGCTTTTGCAGGAATTTCGTCTCGAGTCTTGTTCGTCGGGATTCAGATCATGATCGCCTCGCCTCAGTCAGTGGAGATATATAGGTTGGATGGGCAGTGCTGGTGACACCCGCTGTCAGCTTTTCTGCTTGCTTCTCAAGATTCACCGTCTTGTCTTGAGATATCTTGACATAAACATCAGCATGGGCTGTGAGTGGAGGATCGGGAAATGCAATTGCTCTCTCGCGCCGCCCGAGTGCATGATTGATTTTCTGTCTCGTTGCTGCAGCAGGCTCGAAACGGCCCTGTCGATGCAGCTCAAGGGAAGGGAGGTTCACCGAGCTCAGTGGTTCCTTCCACTCACGAGACCTCAATCTGCTTCACCGGGATTCCAAGCTTTTTTTCCTCTCATCCAGCTTCCCCATCGCCTCATTGACCAACCCCAGCTCTCTCTCTCCCTCTCTCTCCCGCGGTCTGGATGCCCGTCGAATCACGCGAATATGTGCGTATGGCCTATGGCCAGCAACAAGTCTTGATGCAGGAATGCCGCATGCTGCTGTGCAACCCACGGAGGAAGGATTGGCTTCGTTGAAGAAGGCTGCCCCCAGTGCCCCGCTCTCTCTAGGTCTCTCTCGTGTCTTACGCTGTCGCTGTCTAACATCCATTTTGACGAAGAGGGTCTAACGGCCACCAAGACACATCACGCGGACCCCATGCTCGACGTTGAACCCGCACCCAAAGGTCAACTCTTAACACCAGCAAAAAGCCAGAGGGCAGTTCGCGCAAGAAGCTATGGCCATTTTTGCCTCCCCAACCACGACCTAGAAGCTCTGACGATCGAGATCCCAAAAAGATACAATCGTCATATCTCAGTCACAAACAGGAGAGAGTCCTTCAAGAGGACATAAGTCAACTGACGATCAGCAAAGCCCCTGCATTGCATACCTCACCTACATACATACCATGAGGAAAAGGCCCAAGCCCCTACCCTTGAGGGGACGCGGCTGGGGGTTGTACTTTCATCAGCCTAAATTGTTTCTCGAATGGGGCGGGCCCTTCGAGTGTGCTTCTTCTTCTCTGTTGAGGTGATGAGAGCGGGAAACCCCAGATTTCAATTTCCCCTAGGTTACTACCCCCCTGTCGCCACCACCAACCCCGACCCCTCCATTGATGAACCACAGACGTCAGTTGAACAAAGCTGGGACCCCGCGGGAGAGAGACGCCACGGCGGTTCGAGTTCTTATCAGAAAGAAACTACCCCGCTAAAAAGTTCACTTTTGACAGCAGGGCATCGTTTCTGCTGGGATCCGGCCTGGATTTGTTTTCCGCCCTTTCAAAGGGGAGGGGGGGTCGCTTTACCCCGGATTTCTCGTTCGATCTGGATGTCACTTGTTGCTGTGAAAGTCTCACCAGCAAGCTTCTGCCATGCCATAATAGAATATGGGTTTTGTTTGTGTTTTGCACGCGACATTTCCCAGATGCTTCCCTGAACGGCTGGGAAAGGCGAGCTCACGCCCTGATGCAAGTCGAAGCATCGAGAAGGACGACCGATCCCCTTTGAGGTCGTCGTCACCGAGGGATGATTTCATTATTGCCTCTTGGTAGATCTATGCAAGTTGCTTTGCCCACCGGTCTGGAGGTTTCGACGACGCCACGATATTGCTACCCACACATGCTGCCACAGTGCTACTACATACATACAACGCTCTCTCTTTTTGGGGTAACGAGGTTGGGGATGATGATGATCACTTCCCTTTGGTGATTTCTCCAGCTGCAATTCGGGGCAAGACATGTTTGCGTTGACGGCAATTACACCACACGGCCTTCCAATTCTCCGCGTAACTCACCTGCCAGGTAATCACGCCGCCGGTCACGCCGAGAGTAAGCAAGTAGGAAGACGTAAACGGACGGATGCGGGGCCCTGTCTATGTTGTTGTTGTTGTTGTTGTTGTTGTTGTTGACAAGCGGGCAGGTAGATATAGATGGGCTGACATGCACAGCTCAGTGCCACTGTGTGTTACCTCGACGTATATAGCTCAATGGGATATCAACGTAAAGGGTCCCGGGACTCGATGGGCCAATCAATCTTCATTAGAACTGTCACAACTCAGTAAATGGCTTCGAGGCAAACCATACTCATCACTGAACTTTGCCGAGGGCAAGAAACGACTACCTCGACCACCTCTTCCAGAGCTACTTTGTGAAATAACATCTAGATCCGCATAACAGCCACCAGCTTGGCATTTATTTAAATTCTGCTACATGATATTCAGCAGCATACATGATATCTCTATTTCCAGCATTTTACACGAGCATACAAGACTCCCCCGTCCACACCATTAGGTCAATAAGCTTTTTTGAAACCACCTATTCATACAACCTATAACTTCCTGCATTCCCAGATCTTAACCAGGCACACTATCCAACCCACCCTTCCCACTCGACTCGGGAACAGCTCCCTTTTGCGCCTTGAGCTTCTCCTCAAACTTGGCAAACTCCTTGATGGCGATTTCCTCCTCTTCGTCAAGCACCTGTTCCACGCCCTGAACTTCCTCAATCTTTTGCGTTCTCATGTCAGCAATTGCTCCTGGAAAGTGTGCCAATAGCATAAAAACTCACATAATGCATCAACATGCCCTCAATCCCATTCTTGAGCGTAACCGTGCTCGAATCACAAGTCCTGCACGCGCCCCTGAGTTTCAACATGACGATGCCATTCTCGAAACCCCTGAATTCGATATCCCCTCCATCTTCCTGAATCGCTGGGCGGATCCTCGTTTCCAAGAGCTCCTTGATCATGCCAACGACTTCACTGTCGTTTTCGTCGTATTCTAGACTGTCCCTTTCCCCGGATTCCTGCTCTTGCTCTGCTGTGGACGGGGAGGAGGCAGATTGCTGGGAGATGTTGACAAGGGGCTGGCCGGAGGTGATGGCTTCGGTGATGAGGGAGAAGATCTCGGGGCGAATGTGGGCCCAGACGGCGTCGGCGGATTTGGTGACTGTTATAAAGTCTTGGCCGTAAAAGACCGAGGTGACGCCGTCGACGTTCATGAGGTTTGCGGCGAGGGGGGAAGGGTATGGGGGGGAGATGGTGGAGCGGGGGGAGAGGTATTCTACGAAGGGGGTGGAGATGGACTCGGGGAGGACAGGGTGGTTGGGGAGGAATTTGAGGGAGTTGGCATTGGGGGTTGGTTCGGTTTGGATGAAGATGGTGCGCTTAGGCTGCTGGGGAGAGGGTGTTGTTGGGTGCCATGATTGGGGTTGGAGACGGGGGCGGAGGCCGGAGGTGGTGGTGTGGGCTGCTCGGCGGGGAGGTTGTTGTGATGGTGGTTGGTGCCGGAGACGGAGGAGGGATGTGGTTGTTCGGCGGCGGGCGGCGGCCGAGGAGGGTTGCGCTACTAGAGGCGCGATGCCTCGTAGGAGCTTGGTTGATGGCATGGTGTGCTGATTCCCTACGGGCGCGAAATATAGATTGTGTTGAGATAGAGTAAGATGGGCTCGGTTGGTCTCGTCGTCAAGTCTGAAATTATGGAGGGGCCGAAAGATTGCCGGACGAGACCCGGCGGCGGGATGGCTGACAAAACAGTTTGTTCTGAGTTGATCCGCTAAAATATTTGCTGCGTCATAGGTCTCGGCGCTGGGCCCACTTTATTTTGAACCCTGCCTGTCACTTTATCTGGACTTTCAACATCTGGAGAAGGGTAATGTGAATAAAGCATCCAAACGTACATGTCTGTCTCGTCCTTTATGAGACTTCCGTACACATAATCATAGCATGCCGTCTGTTAGATACTAGTTGAGGTCCCAGTGCCAGTCAGTGTACCGCAGTAAGTGAAGCTCTAGTTACCGCACAGTATCCACACAGTCTAGAAAAGCCGTTCCTCTAAATTTCATGTGGGTCGCCGTTGATAGAAAACGCGACCAGTTGCCAATTGGTCGCCCAAACATTCAGCTTCAGCGAATCACCAGTGTGTAAGGACCTTGCTCGAAGACGCAAGACATCTCACTCTCGAAAGGATTGTTCTAATCGTCTCGCCGATCTCGAACCCAGCCGACCTGGCGAATCACAGACTTCAACTTACAACTTCCACGCTCTCCCACCCGATTGGCGCTCCGTCTCGAACCTCACCTACAGTTTGCGCCAGCACTGAACACACAACCATGGCTCAAGACGATGGCGGCATGGCCTCGCCAGGTCTGAACGAAGGCCCCAAGATCACAGAAGTGACAGCACCCACCGCCTCCCCCCAACCATCACCATCACCATCAGCAACAACAACCCAACCACCAACCGAACCATCACCAGCAACCCTCGGCGCAGACGAAGAAGAACAAGAAGAACAAGAAGAAGAAGAAGAAGAAGAAGGAAAAGAAGAAGAAAAAGAAGAAGAAAAAGAAGAAGAAAAAGAAGAAGAAAAAGAAGAAGATGATGACCCCCCTCCGCCCCCAAAACCAGCGCCAAAACTCTGCGCCGTATGTAACACCCAACCAGGCAAATACAAATGCCCCCGCCCCGGCTGCGCAATGCCATAGTACGTCTCCTTTTCCCGTTCCCACCACCTCAACACTAACTCTCTATTCCAGCTGCTCAATCCCCTGCCACAAATCCCACAAATCCAACCACCCCCCCGACCCTCCCGCCCCAACATCCCAACCCACCCCCCAAACCACCGCTCCGAATCCCTCTCAGCAAACCAACAACGACCCCTACAAAATCCTCCTCGACCACGCCCACGTCTTCCAGCGCCTAGTAAAGAAATACCCCTCCCTCCCATTCGTCCTCGACTCGATCCACTCCCAGACTTTGCCCCCTCCAACACCATCTTCCAGTACAACAACACCGTCTTTCCTCCAGAACAATAACAGGAAAAGAAAAGAACCGCCTTGGTCAAAGGATGTGGGGTTGAGGAAGGGGGCGAGCGCGCTGAAGAAGGCGAGGACGGACCCGACGGATAGGGGGGATGGGGTGAGGGAGTTTTGTGATGCGGTGCTTTATTTGTTGAGTTTGGGGGAGGAGGAAAAGGGGAAAGGGGATGGAGATGGGGATGGGGATGGGGGGCCGAGGCCGGTGGCGGAACGGGCGGTTAAGGAGGTTGGTGAGGAGGTTAGGAGGGAGGAGAGGAGGGTTGTGGAGGGCTTGTTGAGGGAGGAGGAGGGGGTGTGATTTGTATAAGGGGGGTGTTTGGTTGGTTTACATCATGGTTTTTTTTGGGGGTATAAGGGGTAAGGAAAAAGCATAAGAGGATCTGGGTGGGTTTATATATATAATTTAAGGGGAAGGTAAGGGCACATATCCAGGTGTGTATAGATGTAATATCGGGGGTGGGAGAATATTTACATGTCATGTGTTGATGTCATGTCGAGGGTGGTATGTGTCTAATCAACACATCGAGGCATGCAGAGAGGTGAAGAGAAGATGCCATAAAAAGCCCCGGTTATCCCGTGGTAGGTGAACTTACATTTAACACGTCTGGCATGCACAGTCTGACTAGGCGCACAGGCAGGCAACTCGTCGTTTCCGCGGGCGAACCACACTGGGAGCGTTCAGGGGATGATCAAAGTTTAAACATCAAATAATATCAATTACCATTAATCTACGGCTTTTCCGCTCTTTTCTCCCCCTCTTTGCCCCCCTCTCCCCCGCCATCCTCTGCCGTTTTTGAAGTCTAGACCACGTCCTCGCAACAAAAGCAGAAAAGACTAACTGATCAACAGCTACTAGTAAACGGGTACAGCCAACCATTCCGAGCCAGACCAAGCCAGACCAAGCCAGTACAAGCCAAACCAGAGACATACCAAACCAACGTTTGGTGTAAAATCATGACCATCATCACCAACCACCCTGTGCCATGATATATATTTTCCATTCTTTTTCCAGCACACCACCCCAAAAACAAATCCAACCAACCAACCCACACCATTCGCCTACCCTCGACCAAAATTTTATTCAGCCACCCTTCACACTCTCTACCCCTAGCCCAGTAAAAAGAGCCGGCGATCTTCTCAGCGTTTAAACCTCCCAAAGAAACCCTTCCCACTAGTGGCACTCTTCGCCGAAGTAGGCGACTTTGCCCCCTTCTCCCCAGCAGCAGCAGGAGGAGGAGGAGGAGGAGGAGGAGGGGGTGAAAGCTCCTCCAGCGCAGGCAACTCCCCACCCCCAACAGCCCTAGTAGGACTGGGCAGCATAGTCCCCAATCCCGAACTCAACACCCCCCCATTCTCCCCCCCCGCCCCAGCCCCAGTCGGGCTCGTCACCACCGACCCCGACCCCGACCCAGCACTGCTCGAGCTCCCACCCTTCTCCTTACCCTTTGACGACCTCAGCGTGAACAACGAGTCTGCCCTTTTCAGGAGGGGAGACAACATGAGTCTGGGGCGGGATGTCCCGGTGGATTTAGTGCGTTCATCAGACTGGGACCAGTCAACCCTGTGCTCTGGGGCGTGGATAGGGAAACGCTGGAGGGGGGTCGGGTCTTCGGAAGTAGGGGTTGTGGTGTCCTCTGATCCTCCCCCTCCCCCTCCGGGAAGGGTTGGGTTGAGGACGAGCATGGAGCGGCGGCTGGTGGGCTGCTGGGTTGGGGTTGTATCGGCTGACAAGGGGTCTGCGCCGCCGGTGCTGTTTCTTCTGGGTTGGTGAGAGGGGTAATGACCCGTGAGGGAGACGCGGTTGTGGTTGGTGTTTAGCCTTGCCAATTCGGCTCTGAAGGTGTGGGACTGTTGTTGGGAGGAAGGGGAGGAGGTTGATGGCCCGGAAGGGGGAGGTTGACGTTGTTGACGCTCCCACTCCAAGGCACGGTCACGCTCTGCTTGGGACTGGCGGAGTTGGCGGGCGAGGTCGGCCGGGGTGGTGGAGGCGATGGGGTCACCCTCGCGGTTGGAGCCTTTGTGGTATCTGTGGGCTCGCTTGGAGAGTTGGTGGATGAAGTCGTTGGAGCGCATTTGCTCGACGGTGGTGGTGCGGGTGAACTGGCGGGCGGCTTCTTTGGGGACATAGTGATCGTCTGTCGACCGGGGTTCTGGGTGCTGGGAGGAGGTGGAGGTGTTGGCCTGGGAGGGTCTTTGTCTGCTGTGGTCTGAGCATCTGGGGTCTGCTTGTGTTTTTGATGACTGTGACTGTCCATGTCTGCTGCTCTGATGCTCCCGGCGATAACGGCTCTGCTGCTCGGCCCTCCGCTGCCTTCGTTTCTCATGTTCTTCCTGCTCGGCCAGGACCAGCAACAACCGACGGGTAAGATCCTCTGGATCAAGCTGTCCCTCCACATGCTTGGAAGAGGGCTTGCTCGGCCCCCCAAATCCTCGAGGGACAGCGCCCTGCTGCGCCCTCGAGTAGCCCATCTTGAACTGCATTCCCTGGTGACAGAGCGTTGACGGGGAGAGGGGTGGGAAAACCAGATCACAGCCAACCTTTCCGAGATTCTGCTGGAAATAGAGTTGGCCCACGGTTGAAAGTAAAGTTACGCCTTGCGGTCCCTCCCAGGTTTGTGGTCTGCGGGGTTCCTTGCGGATAGTGAGTGGTATCTCCGTCCTGGTTTGTGTCGCTTGGCAAACTTTGGCTCGCTCCGTTGTGAGAGGCGAGGGCTGGTGTCTTAGACACGCACACTGACACGATATGAATAAAAACCCCAAGACTACACTCCGGAAAAGTGTTGGCGAGGGGGGATGCTCTCTATGTAATGTATTCGCAAAGTCACTCGGTAGATGGACAAGAGAATCCACCCGGGCGGCAACTCTCCCCCTCCCATCCCCCCTTTGGAACCCTCCCCCTGCAGAAATGCAGCCAGGGTTGCAAGGCCACTGGACCGTTGGAATGTCGGACAAGGTGTTCCCTTGATTCAGCAGGTCGGACCAGAGAGACACCTACAGTAGTACAGAAGTATAAGCACGAAAGCGTGTGAGGAGAGAGGTCGAGGATGATCAGATGCCGAATTGGCTTTTTCCCTCTCTTTTGAATCCTTGTGAACGGGCGCCTCCGCGTCTGGCTGGACCAGCTCCTGTTGCAGCGGTGCAAGGTAGTGCCGTCAGGGGTCCGGTTCAAAATGGTCATTTGACTTTGGGCTAGTGATCAAAATATGGTAAAAGAGGCACACCTCGCCTCGCCCCCGAGAGGCACCTTTCGGGCGTCCAGCTTGGGGGGCATATGTAAGAACAAGCCCGACACTTGCAGCACGCTTGCTTGCTTGCTTGCTTGCTTTGCCACGAGTCGTTGTATCACCTTCACTTGAAGAGCAGCAAGAAAAAAAGAATGGATGGGACGAGGCCTTTTACCCGCCATGAGACAAAAGGCCGAGGATGGGTTGTGACTTATGACGGGGGGCACTGGGCAATGTGCCAAGGGCGTAAAAGGGCACGACACTTGCCCGATCAGGTTTGAGCAAACCAAGGTTCCTCTCTCTCTCTCATATTGACCGGGGGTTGCGAGATCGTGATTTGATCGAAAAGACGTGACCAGCCGGTCTCGGCCTGGCGTTCAGGCCGCTTTTTTTTTATTTTATTTTTTTACATAAACAGGGCCAGGGCACGCCGTTGGTGTTGACCCCATCGACAAACCGACAAAGGCCTCGCCTGCTCCATGCTCGGTCTCCGCTCCCCAGCTTTTGGTGGTGACGATCCCTGTCAGAACCCCAGATCCCCAGATGGGAGCGGGGCGGGCCTGCCGGTCATCCACAAGGGCCGGAAGGGTCCGGGGAAAAAAGACCGGACCCACGGTTCGTCCGGATCTGAGTGTTGACAAGAGACAAAACAGAGACAGTTTTCACCGGTGAGATTTGCTGTGAAACCTATGATGGACACTGTCAGGATGCCACGCATGGGATTGTCCCTTCGTGATCCGGGACAAGCGGCAGCAGTGCGGCGGCAGAGGGTTGGAGTGACGCTTCGCGGGAGTTTCTGACACTTGAAGGTGAGATTTCCAATATTGCCATCCAACAAGACTTTTGAACTTTGAAGAGCCCCTGAGCTCAGCTGCGCCCAAACAGAGAGCTGCCACGCCGAATGGGAAATTGGATTTGATAGCGACTGTTCAATGTTGGGTTGCGTGGGGGGTGCTTTGCGATGGTGGTTGGAGGCCGTTGTTGAGAGTCAAGAGGGGGACTCAAGAGGTTAACAAAGTCGAGTTAAGTCTCCTAAGAAATTGATACGATAGCACTCGGCTGCATGATTTGTGTAACCGCGCCATATGTTGTGTCTCTGTCGTTTGGAAGCAAAAAGCAAATTGTTCGAAGCGAAGGTCCAGTGCCGGCCCCAGTTTTTGATCTTATCAGATCTCCCCTTTGCTATGATATGCATGGAGATTGTTGCGACCAGTCCGCTGACTAACAACCACAGCAGGATCTTAAAGTCAGTATCATATCGACAAGCAAACAACTCAACAACCCATCAATGGGTGTTTGCTGGCAGTTGACCTCGACGCTGATCAGTCGCCGGGCCGTGCCCTTCCACCGACAAGCACCGGGCGCAAACCCCACCAGGTCCGTCAAAAGTCCCGTTGGAAACTCAATTGCCAGTTGGCTTCCAGGTTATCCAGAGGGCCATCACCGTGCTTGGTACCATGGATCAAGAGGTCAAAGACGACAGCAGCCAAGCACCGTCTGCAGGGGGGAGGCAGGCAGTGAGTGAGTGGGTGACAGACAGTGCTCTGAAATGGCAGATGGCCCCGCTGACGGGACACCTAACGGGCAGGGGGACAGCTTTTGGCTATTACTTGAAGCAAAGAAAGCTACCTTAGCTACGATAATACTCGGCAGTGTATAGTATAGCTTGAGCTCAAAAAGACTCGGTACCTGTCTGAATCTATCACCGCTTCTGCTTACAATCCGACCCTTTCGGAAGCGACCGTTGCTAGCTGCGACGCTACGGACTGAGCCAAGCACTGTTTCGGGTCGGCAGCCTGCCAAGATCACGGCGTTTGCTCCCAAAGAGCTGTGCCCTGCTCCTACTCCCGCCGCCTCCGCCCTGGCTTCGTGGGACTCGCTCTCACCCCAAAGGACCCCAACAAGTGCCCCAAAGAGAGGACCCTGACAAGGAGCCCCATCCAGACCCCGACCCGACCGACGAACGAGAACGACACAAGAGACATCCTCCATCTGATTTGTTTGCGCCTCGATAATAAGAAGCCCTCCTTTGCCTCCCGGCTCCGTTTTCCCTGTTCCTGTTCCCGTCTTGTCCGGCTTGCGGCTGCTGGCGACTTGAGATCGCGAAAGTCACTGGTATGCCCTTTTTGTCCACCTTCGTCATGCGAAGAAGCAATGCGGGCTCACACTCATCCACCCTCATCAGACCGCTCCGGGGGACTCCCGTTTCCTGACTTTGGCTCTCAGAGAAGCTTTCTCATCCTCGACGAGCCACCACCGCCACCGACGACGACGACGACGACGACGACGACGACCGCCGAGGAGGGTGGTCCGCGAGACTCGGTCGCTTCGATTGTTGACGACCCGTTTTTCTTTGGCTACCACAGCACCGCCGCGAATACTACCTCTGCTGCTGCTGCTGCTGCTGCTGCCACAGCCACCCCCGGCATCCCTGGCGCGCTAACGACGAGTGCCGGCCACCGCAATGAAGAGCGCCAGCCGTGGATTCCCCCAAGGAAAGATTCACTGAAAGACATAGGTCCTACACCTTGGGTACGCCGTCATCTAACTACCTGATAAGAGTCTCAAGAAGAAACATGGACAAGAGCTCCTTCTGGCGGTCACGATGGATGTACGCTGACAATTGGACCTCTCAGTTCGATCGCAACAAACCAGCCATGGAGGCCATCAACATCGCCATTATCGGCGTCGAAGGCGTGGGGAAGTCGGCTTTTGTCCAGCGAACGATACGTTCCACGCGACCGCCGACACAGAACATGATCACATTCAGGCATGTGCTCGACGGGACGCAGTACTCAGTCACCCTGGTCGAGCTCGATCTTGAGGGTTTCGAACTGGACCCCCGACAACCAATACAGTGGCCGAAGCAGGTCGCCGGTCACATGGTGCCACGAATAGATGGCGCCCTGATCCTGTACGACGTTACCAACAAGGAGAGCGTGCGAGGGCTGGATTCCACCATGGCTGCGCTGGCCAACTCTTCCCTGCCGACGGTTCTCGCCGCCACAAAATGCGACGCCCCCGACGAAGCCCGCCAGATCGACGTGGCAGATGTTGCTTCTGCCTTTCCCACCTGTGCCGGTCACTTCAGAACGTCTTTCAACGTGCCGGGAAGCGCTCAGGATTGTCTCCAGGCTGCTTTAAAGGCCGCGTTGGCTAACAAGCGAGGTGAGAATATTATCGCTGCAGTGGTGGTAAAGCCGGGAGACTGACGGGGGAGCAGGAGAACAACCGGAAGGATCGATGACCAGAAGACGCGCTGCCTCGGCGAGTCTGGATACCCCTCAAGAAATGATCAACGGACGGCCAATCAGCCAACACAGTAAACACAGCAGGGCAAGCTCCGACCTGTCACTCTTGCGGGGTTTCCCACCGCCCCCAAACGAAAGTCACTACAGGCCCCAGACTTCGAGGTCGCCCAGACTAGACTATTCTTCTGTTGCTCAGCACAGCAACTCAAATTTGGGCTTGGCCGTTCCCGAAGACGGCCCGCAAACGACAGTGTCAGCCATGCTTCGTCAACCGGGCATTCGACTGGACAGCGGCGCCGAGTCGTTCTTGGATGTGTCTGAATCCGACGGAGAATCGTATCGGTATTCGGACGACATACCAATACTGCAGCGCAACGATGAGAACTTTTTGGACAGGCCAGCCAAGGTGGCGGGAGTGAGTTTCGACGACCTTGTCGACAGGCTTGTCGCGCCCAAGATGGCAAAGGCGGACCAAAACTTTGCCGATATCTTTTTGTGCCTATATCGAAAGTTTGCCGCGCCTTCCGATCTGCTAAACTCGATTCGGGCTCGTCTCGACCAGCTGAGGGAAGACAAGACGACGCACATTCTGATCAAGGTGGAGGCTCAGGCGCGGCTGGTCGAGTCTGTGGCGAAGTGGGTGTCGTTGTATCCTGGGGATTTTGCCAGGCCGGCAACGAAACGAAGTCTGGAAGAGATGGTCGGAGAATTATCTTTGGATCCGCTGTTTGTCACGGCTGCCCAGCAGATGCGTGTTCACCTGGAACACCAGGTGGTCGAGGACGACGACACGGGCTGGGGAAAATCAGACCCAATAGACGAGACAGACAACATGTTTGAAGGTCTGAGCCGACCACACACGGGCATCACGGGATCGATGAACTCGCTCCAACTCGACGACCCCAGCAACCCCCCCTCCAGCCACCACCGACGCCCCTCCCAGAGCTCAGAGAGATCGGGGTCAGATATTCATGGTCGGACAACGGCCCGGTATCAATTCCACACGCTGGAAGACTACGAGCGCGAAGCGGCCACGCTGGTGCCGATGCCCTCATTGGCGCTCAACAAGTTCCGCTGGCACCAGTTCATGGAGCTCGACACGGAGGAGATTGCCGACGAGATCACAAGGATAGACTGGGTCATGTTCAGCTCGATCCGGATCCGGGATTTGGTTCGGGACGTCTCGCTGAACCGAGAACAAAAAGAAAAGTGCAAAAGCCTCAAGAACGTCAACAGAATGATATCCCACTTTAACCACATTGCCAAATGGGTCGCCAACATGATTTTGATCAGAGATAAAGCCAAGCACCGGGCTTCGTGTCTGGAAAAGTTTATGCTGATTGCCTTGAAGCTGAGGCAAATGAATAACTACAACGGTCTGGCGGCCGTGCTGGCGGGGATCAACGGCACGGCGATCCACCGGCTGTCGCAGACGAGGCAGCTTGTTAGCGCGGAGACGCAAAAGAGGTTTGCGAGGTTGGTGTTGCTGATGGGGACGCAGAAGAGCCATTTCGCGTACCGGTTGGCGTGGGAGAATTCGCCGCTGCCGAGGATCCCGTTTATGCCGCTGCACAGACGGGATTTGGTGAGTGCTGAGGAGGGGAGCAAGACGTTTGTGGGGAAGGGGGGGAGGAGGATCAACTGTAAGAAGTTAGAGAGTAGGGGGGAGGTGAGGGAGTTGATTTTGGATGGGAAGTTGATGGGGGATGAGGAGGTGAGTTTTATTTACTCTGTCGGAGTGGATAATGGTTACTAATTTTTTGTGAAAAGGATATATATCAACGATCCATCCAGGTCGAGGCCAGCAGCGCGGCCGGGGCTGCGGGGGCGGGGGAGGGCAGCACGAAGAAAAAGTTCCCCTGGTTGGCGAAGTAGAGCGATCGCCAGCCTGGTGGTGACGGTTGTTTTCAATCTGGGGAGAGGAAGAGGGGGTTTAGTGGGGGGTGGAGGAGGTTGTCTTCTACTACTACTACTACTACTACTACTACTACTGCTACTACTGCTACTACCACTACAACGACGACAACAGATGAAGAGGGGGAGCACCGGGAGGAGCAACAAGAGACGGAAGAAACTGGTGGTTGTGGTGGTGGCAGTAAGGCGAGACCGCACAGCTTGGGGACGGTGGAGGAGAAGAAGCCAAATAAGAAGATGGCGGGGGACTACCCGGAGGTGTTGAGGAAGTTTAGCTTGCCGCTGAGTGTGCAGGGGATTGGGAGCATGGGGTTGGGGTTTCCCATGCCGTAGTGAGGGAAGGGCGGAGGGGGTTATATAATATTATTAGTATTGGGATGGACTTGGAAGTTTTGGGGACAAATGTGTCATGTTGGTTGTCATATATACGAGAGAGAGAGAGAGAGGGTTATCATCAGAAGCGAAGTAAGCGTAGGGGCATTTGTTGTGTGTGTCATTTTGCTTTTTTTCTGGCGCGTGTTTGGAGCATGGGATGTTTGTGTCGATGAAGAAGGGGGTTGTGATTAGGTGTGGTGTGGCATTTAGATCTCTGCGTTCCCAATTTTTTTTTTCCATTTTTTTCGAGTTATGATGGATGATGATGAAAGGGTGGGGAAAGTAACAAACAAGAAAGAAAGAAAGAAAGAAAGAAAGAAAGAAAGAAAGAAAGAAGAATGCCACGCGGTAAAAACATTTGTATATGTATTATTTTCATCCTTTTGGAATGAGGAAGGTTTGGAAGATTAGGATAGGTAGCTAGGTAGCTCATGGGGGGGTTAGGATGGCGGTTATTGATGGCTATTCTGTGCTATGAAATCTTTGGGGGGTGATGCCAGATTGTTTGAAGAAGTTTAATGTTTCATGTTCAAAGTGTTCTGACAAGCTCTTGGCTTTTTTCCTTTTTTTTTTGGCAAATGTACCATGCTTGCGAGAGAGACCAGTTCGCTGAAGACAAGAAGATCACAATCCACTTTTGCTACATTAGTAGGAGGTAGCAATGACGATATCACCCCATTATGGATCGAAGCGAGACACGGCCTACTGCGCGTATTCGTTTACCAAATCTCGCCGAAAGGACTTCGCCTAGCAAATAGATGATGGTATGCGTGGCTAGTGGTATGTGGCGTAGCGAAAGCTGTCTGTTGTCGTAGTGGTGGTAGTAGTGGTGGTGGTAGTGGTGGTGTCATGATATACAGATTATGTTGGCGATGTTCGAGAGCGAAGTTGCTCGGTTTACAAAGTAGAAAATATACATGATCTTGAGACTTCCAACCAGAGACAGAGAACAAAGACAGCGGGAGAGGAATCAGGAAATATTGTTTAGGCTATATTCTCGCCTTGGTGCCTGTCGGCCAGTTTAGTTATTCTATGATGATAGTTTGCAGTGCTGGTTCCCCCTCACAGTCTACAAAAAGTCTGGAAATTGTAGATTGGGATGCGGGGTAGTGTTCGTATGTCTGCATGATGACGAGACCGGCGAGGCATCAGATCGAATGCAAGCCCAAGGATCAAAAAGAACTGCTTTTTGCTGAGATGGTACATGTCCAAAAGCAGACGAGGCTGGCAATTGAGTCCGATATCTTGTGTCGTACAGCTCGGACGACGAAGCAAGGCTTGAAGTTTGATCTGTCAATTTTCAATCGGTGATGGCTATCCGGAAGCTGCCGTGTGAGACTAAGCCGATTTGGGCTTGGTGTTTCTGGAAATTCCCCAGCCTTTTTTTGGAGAGGGCCCCATCCATCCCCCAAAACGCGGGGTTCCAGAGCACAGGGATGTTGGTCTGCCTTTGGTCTACTGAACATTTTCTATGGAACGTCCAAGTTCTTCATTTCCCAACTTCCTTTTTGATCTGGAACAGACCTGGCTTATCACGGTGATGTGATGAGTGGTCGTGGGGAGCATGAGGCGTAGGCAAGACATTATGGTGACACTGATCGAGAGAGAACAGATAAGGCAAGACAGAGGCTGAGAAGGAGGGAAGGGGGGGAAAAGGGAAGGTTGTTGGGTGGGTGAAGGCGTGCTTCCCAACTTGTCCTGGTGCAGGTTGCTTGGCGGCGTGTTGGATGTTGAATGTCAAGCTGCAAGCTGCGAGACGACACTGATGGCTCGCATACAGGATGAGGGAGGGGTCGGGGAGAACGGCCGGCGTGCTGAATGTTGATCGAAGGGCTGGTGGCGAGATGAGAGTGACGGGACGGCTTCGACTGTTCGTGAGATTTCTGTAGAAAAGGTTGTCCGGGCCGGAAAGTCCACGATCCCCTTCCGCGCGCAGACGAGTCGACAGGGGGCTAGCGGTGCAGCGTTGCAATCATGGGACGATAGTGTGCACCTGCCGCTACCCACTAGCCTAAACCCAGAAGAATATCACTTCTTTTTCTTCCTATCCAAGAGTCCGTTGTCGTCGCAGTATCGAGCCATGCCTCTGCTTGGACAATCTCCGTTGTTGCTGGTTGTCCCAAGAATTCGAGACATAGGGCAGGGTCAATGCCCCACTCTCGGGAGCCTCGGGAAGCCCCGCTGCCCTGCGCACGGATCAAGTGTCAACTCACAGACAACATTGGATTTCAGATGAATTCGGGCTATGGATATAAAAACAAAAAGATAGAGATCATCGCTGGCAGTCTCCGAGTGGTGTCGGCTCGGAAGACTCGGTCGAACTCAGCTGTCCCGGTCCGTTGGCGTCTTGTCAGCACAGCAAGCGTGTCACCATAAAGTGCCGGAAGACGCTCGTTATTGAAGAGAGAGTGATCCATGCTATTGGACCGTCGCATTGGAGCCACATCTCGACCGACATCTCGCTGCTTCCCCGGCGCACCTCGGCCGGACTCACACTGACATCTTTTGACAAAATCATCTTGGAGATTGATAAACAGCCGCGGTACCCCCATGGGCCCTGCCTGGTCCTGGTGGTGTAGGTTGTGTCTTGGTGTGGTGAGAGGATGGGAAGCGAAGCTATTGCATCTGGGTATTCTCTAGCTCGCCCACTTTCCCGCTGTGTTATTTGTTAGGCTCAAAGAGACACACACAGCCTGACACAGCTGGAAGCTGGTCCAATTGCGAAGCTTGACCGTCCTCGCCCCTCCCCCCATGTCCATCCATCGTCCATCCATGTCCCATGTCCCATGTCCCATCGGCTGTCGTGCCTCTCGTTCCCGTTCCCCTTCTACCTCTTTCCCCGACTTTTTTCCTCTTCTGCAACGGTTGATCTCTGACACCCTCTTTCCTCCTGTTTTATGACCGAGATTTGTTAGCAGGTACCTCTTGTTGTGCCTGTGCTGCAACTCAGCCGCATTGCGCGTGCTATCTATCTATCGTGGGTCCCCACACGTGAGAGCCAACAAAACGAGGAACACTTGGACGTTAGAGAGCTGGAGAGAGGGAGCTGATTTGGGTCGCATAACGTGTACCTTCACCTTATCTACCTACACCTTCTGCCTCATTTCCCAAAACTGCCCGAAACCATGACTACCCCCAAGATCCTCCGTCCGTCGTTCGCATTATGACCACGTCGTTGTTGTGCCCCTGTTGATCGCCAGCTGCTGCCCACCCCCCCCCCCCCCAAAGAATCCCGACGCACTTTTGCACCACACACACATCACCGCCAAGCCGAGTTTCAACACCAGTCACCACACCCGACACCAGCTAACATCTGCCGCCCGATCCGCGTCCCCCTCTCTTCGTGTGTGCCGACCGCCTCATCCGCCATCTCCCACCCCCGCTGAGAGCTCACGACTGACTGAGCTCGTTCAAGACTGCCCTGCCAGTCCGTCATGTTCTCGCTATAAAGGAGCGCCGAGATGACCACCTTTATCAAGGAACACAAATGGGTCAACAACCATGGCCAGCCCCCTTCCAAGAGACGGAGGATCAATGCTGCGTATGTGGTTTTTCTTTTCTTTCTTTTTTTTTTCGTCTATCTCTCTCCCTCTCTTTCTCTCTCTCTGTACCGCTGGACCAGCTCTAAAAATATTCCTAGATGCTTGACATGTCGCAAAAGGAAAACCCGGTGCGCGGGCGAGAGACCGGTGTGTTCGACATGTGCCAAAAATGGCCACACTTGTCTCGGCTACAACGATTTGGATGAGAAGAAGAGGCCAGCAAATGGAGGGCCGTCAGATGCACAGGATTATGGGGACGACTACACAAAGCACGAGCATGAGGAGAACTACCTGAACGGTGAGAACGTGGAGGTCAAGATGGAGCCTCAGCAGATGTGGCAGAACCGTGGTGAGGATAACTACGCCAACGATGGGAATAAAAAGGGGGACCAACGATTTTGGAAGAGTCAGTCACAGTCACATTCGCAACAACAACAGCAGCAGCAACAACAACAACAACAACAACCACAGCAGAAGCCACGTATGGCGGGCTTTGTGGATGCGGATGCGCTTTCTAGACAGGACTCGGTATCAACGGCTACTGTGACGTCTGGCCGGCGGCGGAAACACAGCAATGATTGGGATCAGGACGATAACTCTCAGAAATCGAATAACCGGAGCTCGAGTAACCGGTCGCCTGTTGAGCATCAGCATCAGCATCAGCACGAAAGTCACCGGGTGCCCTACTTTAGGTATTTTGGGCCGACTGCCATCGTCCCAGGCTTCAAGCAGATGGTGGTGGACATCTCGCGCGAGATTCATCGTGATAGGCGCAAGAGTCGGGGCAGTTCCTTCTCGACAACATCACCAGGGTCATTGTACGGGTGCGGTGCAGGGCAGCACCATTTCACCAACCCGGGAACCGAGTTCGACAGTCTCGAAGACATTCCGGTTTATGACGTGAACGATTCGAATCCGGTTCACCCTTTGATCCTCAACCTCGCCATAACCTTCTTCACTCACCTTGGTTGCAACTATCAGTTTATGCGAAAGGATAGGACCCTGCGCATGCTCAAGGAAAAGAGACTGGAGCCCATCTTGGTAGATGCAATGTGCGCTTTGGCAGCTCGCTTTTCTGACGACCCCATCTTCATCAACCCACATGACGGAAAAGAAAAGAGATCAGAGTTCGGGCAGGTGTTCGCTCGGCGTGCCAAAGCGGCCACGGTGGACACTTTCCCATGCCCATCCGTTGCTGCTGTGCAGGCCTGTCTTTTGATGGCATACGAAGGGTTCGGGGCAAACCAGGACAGCGCTCTCTGGATGTATTTGGGCCTGGCCATCAGGATGGCGGTCGATCTCGGTCTTCAGAAGCTGGAAGGTGTCAAGTACCAAGGTGAACGAGATCCTTGGTACACGAGAAGCTGGAGCCGGAAAAGCAACGATGGATCCGATGAACCCGAGGGAAAGCGAAACGACGAAGAGGTTTTGGGGCCGCACGAGCAGCGCGAGGTGGAACAGGAGCGCATGGATACCTTTTGGGCTGTCTTTGTTCTGGACCGTGTCATATCGTCGGGAACAGGACGTCCAGTCACGTTCCGTGACGACGACTTTGAGCTGTCTCTTCCGGAGCACGCCATCGATCCGGTCTCGGGCTGGCCCGACCCCTTCCCGCCGTTCATCGAGATCATCCACCTGTACGGCAGAGTGTCGGATGTTTTGAACAATATCCGGGATGCCAACGACCTCACCGAGGAGAAGATGCAGAAGCTTGCACAGATGGAGATTGACTTGAGCCACATTTACAAGAAGCAGGATTCGCGGCTCCATTTTGACCCTGCCAACTTTCGAAAGTATGTCGAGGCAGGAAAAGGCACCATCTTTATTCTGCTGCACTTTTGGTTCCACGCTCTGATCGTTGTCCTTCATCAGCCGACGCTGTTGACTCCGTTTTACAGCCTCAGACCGACTCAGTTGCTGCCGAACAGCCGGGAGCTCTCCATGTCGAGTGCCAAAACCATTGCTGACATCCTCGCCTTTGCCGACCTGATCGACCCAAAGAGTTTTATCGGGAACCCGTTCACATCCCAGCCAATTTACATCGCTGCATGTGCCTTCTTGATGGAATCTGGAGCGAATGCGTCACACCCCCCTTCGCGAGAGCCATCACCTTCTCCAGAAGCCAAGTCTCGCTTTTTCAAAGGCATCCCTGGGAAATTGGGCCCATCTATTGACCCCCGACAGAAACACTCACTCCTTGTCTCTGCTGCCAATTCGAACTACACGCGGTGTTACAAGTCTCTCCAGCAACTGCAGCAGTACTGGGCGGGCGTCGGTTACATTCTCAACGCCCTGGACCAAAAATCAAAGGGCATCTGGGACTGCGAGACGTTCACAAAGGAGGAATACGAACCCATCACGCTGGCCCGTCGTCGTTCACTGGAACGCTTGCCGCGATTTGAGCATCCCGCCTCGCCCAACGTTCCACCCATCGCATACTCTCTTACTGGGACCACAAACTCGCCAAACTCGAACCTGACGGTCTTGTTCCAGAATCCAGCAAATACCACACTTCAGCCCATACCGCCACCTCCACCTCTCTCGGTTCCCGTGTCTGCCGCAACACCTCCTGGGAACATGACATATGATCCCGTCCGGCAAAGCCTTCCAGACACTCCATCTGCTATGCTCCCGCCGGCCTATCCCCAAGCCAATATTTCGGCTCTGCGCTACCAGTCGAGAACCCCCAAACTGTCCAGGTTACCACAATCGCCGGCAATGGGCAAGTCCCTACTAAAATACGAATCCTCCCCCTCTGTCGACTTAGACCTGCAAACACCCCCACCCGCAGACAGACATCAGAGGCAGAACCACCACCCCACGCATCATCAGACCAGCCACAACAACAACAACAACAACAACAACAACAACAACAACAACAACAACAACAACAACAACAACAACAACAACAACAACAACAACAACAACCAGAACCACCACCACATCCCCTCCTACGCCTCCTCCTCCTCTTCCACCACCACCCACCACCACCACCACCACCACCACCACTCCTCCAACACCTCAAGCTACAAAACCTCGACCGCGCACGAGGGGTCCCCTTCCACAACCCCGACAGATTCCGGTTTGCACCACTACCAGCACAATTCCCACGACCATCATCACGGGAATCACCACGACAACCATCACGACGATAACAGCGTAGGTCATAACGAGTACGAGACAGATTTTAGTCATGGTGGGTTGGTTTCAGGGGGAGGAGGAGGAGGAGGAGGAGGAGGAGGAGGGGGAGGGGGGTACGGGTACTTGGAGATTAATCCGATAAGCGAGGCGATTACTTCGAATAGCTTTGAAGTGAATTTTGATATGTTGGGGCTGCAGAGCGATTTGATGATGCCGCCTTGGTTGGAGACTTTACCTGGGGAGGTGCTGGGGGGGTTGTTTGAGGGGGGATTGATGCATCATGGGCAGCATATGTGATTTCTGGGGGGGGGGGGGGGGATTTCTTTTTTTCTTCTTTTTTTGGCAGGCGGTTAGGGTTGGGTTGGGTTGGGACTGGAGTTGGATTAGGAAGAGGGGGGATATGTGGGTTGGGATTGGGATTGGGATTGGAGTAGGGTGTTTATGATTATGATGATGGGCTTCAAGATGGATGGGATACATGAGGATGATATCATGGGTGTCTTCAAGGTGACTTTTGTTTTTGGAATTACTATGTTGGGGTATGATGAGATGCATGTTTTGTTTTAGCATCACATTTTGGCAAGCCAGGGAGGATATCTTGGTTTTGTTTTTTCCCCCTTCACTATCCAATGTTTCTACTTTGTTTTTGAACATCATGATTCTTACATTTACGTTTTTATGTTTTTTTTCCTTTTTCTTTCACCTCCACGCATTCGATCTCATGATATGATGGGAAGCAGGCAACAAGGCGAAAGAGGGAGAGAGGGGTAAATACAGGAAAATAAAAACAGTAATTTTAAGATGGGGACAAGAGGAAATTGGGCGGCCTTCAAATGCTTTTTTTGTTGTTCTGTTCAAGCGAGCGAGCGAGTTGAGCTGCATTTTGTTTTTGTTTTGTTTCTGTTTTGGGCATTTCGTGTTATCATCAGCGTTGGGATTCGAGTTATGAGGGGAGGAATGTAAACCAACATCATGCTGGTTTATGGGTTATCATAGTGGGATTTGAATGAGAGGAGGGAGAATCCCACTCGTTCTTTTTTTTCCTTTTTTTCGTTACTATACATTTATCATATACTCGGATTGTTTGGGTACGGTGCCGCTCACGCTGAGAAGTAATCACGTAACCACGCGTGACTTTTTTTTTCTTTTTTTTTTTTT
>NW_001914856.1:2557351-2587450 GCF_000226545.1 Podospora anserina S mat+
GCCCCCCCCCCCTGTTCGCGGGTTGGAGAAGTGGAAAAAGCTTGTGAGATGGGTCCCGGATCTCAGCTGAGATGGAGACTTTGTCTAGGTTTGATATGAGGCCGGGCTCTGGTAGGCTCGGTTCTGGAACTGTTCCAATAGGCTCGCTACCGCGGGAGGGGGTGAGTAAGGGGGGGACAAGGCTGCTACGTACCAGTTTACAGAGTGTGTAAGGACTGGAATGATGGATGCGCTCCTGTGACAGTGGCAGGTGTCAAAGTCTGGAGGGGGCGTCGGTCATCTTGGAGATATCATCATCTGCAGGTTTTGTGACGGTGGTTCGGTACCGAGTTTGGGACTGGGTTGTTGCAGGGTTGTTGTTGTGACCTACCCTCATCATGTTTCATGTTGTCTTGATGCCGAGATCGAAGATTTGCGTCAAGGAGGGGGATGATGGATCGAGGACGAGGAAAAGCCAGACAGTATACTCAGCCAGGCTGTCAGCTACAACAGCACCAAGTCAACAACAGACTCGACGGGACTTGCTCATCCAACCTCTCTCGCCGACGTGGCTCCCAGATCTCGACAAGAAGCAGCACCATGTCAGGTTCATATACGACAACGACCGGCAGGTATAGCTACCTACCTATCTACATCACCTTTCATCACAACCGCACGTCAAAGCCGTTCACAGCCCTCCCAGTCAGTCCACCCCCACACTCTTCCGCAGTCCGCCTGACGGACCAAAAAAAGTAACGTCGGGGGGCGACCCCAACTCCCGCACCTGCTCCCCGGAGTTCGTATGGGCGGTGGATCCCAACCCCAGGTTCTCGCTCCTGGAATAGCGCTGTTGATGATATCCCCAGCATCGATCGCCCCTGGGTTGTTGAGAGGCCGAGCGATCATGTGGAATGGTGGCTGCATGGATGGGCGCTAGTGTGGCATGAACTATACTGAAAATCCGAATCTTCAGCGAAAACGAAGGCGCGAGGTGTAGGATTGTGGTGGGATGAAGTATCAAGAAGGGTGATGTGTGGGTGTGATAGAGTTGGGGACTTCGGGTTTGAGGTTCGGAGATAAGAATATGCTTAGATCGATGACACTGATATCACCAGATGAGCAGAAAACGGACACTGCGGACTGTGGACTATGGACTGTGGACTGTGGACTGTGAACTGTCCGTATGGTTGCCCATATCGGACAGTTCAGTCACAGCGAGCGCGCGAACGAAACGACATCATCACAACGGTATGGGGATATGGGGATGCGGCTCATGATAGCGGCTGACACATGAGAGGGCTGATGGGACGGAAGGCGGCGGGCTATTTTTTGGAGACCGTTTCTCAAGACTTTCCCCCACACTCACTACCATTCTGGGGCGGACACGGCTCAGACAGTCGGCTGCGCTACCGCACCGGGGCAGCGGCCAGCCGGACCAATCAGGGAACACGCATAGCAGCGGACTCGGCTGGCGACGGGAGACTGACAGCTGTCAGACCCTAACAGGCCCTGTTGTCAAGGCTTTGGGATGTTCTTAGGGTGTGGGGTAAAGGACAGGGGTTTGACTCCCGACACTTGGAGCCGTGGTGGAGGAGGGCGGCCCCGCTATATCGATTACCGTGAACAAGTCCCGATTTCGAACCACCCCTCACGCCCGAAGAAACCACATGGCGCCAGCAGTTTTCTGGAAAAGATGGACGCCCGTGACGCCCACTGACGCCGTAGTGGCCGTCCTCCATGCCAGCAGAGCGATGTCACGGCCTCTTGTCCCATCTCTCGGCCAATGGTGACCCGAGCAGCCCTACACAGCCTACACAGCCGTGTACCTTGCCGGTATCTAATATACGTCAGGACAGGAACCTCGTCGCTTTTTCGCTTCCGAGTCAGGCGCTCCAGCGAGTCCCATCCAGTCCCCCCTGGCCATCATCCCGAGCTCCTTGCCGCGATCCTAGGGTGCACCATGCATTGGCGTCTCAGCCCGTCCACCCCGTGAACCCCGTCCATCTGGCCCGACACTCGGATCCTGGCCCGGATCCCGGTTTCTGGGAAAGCGTCGAGAGAGCGCGAGACGGATCTGCCACTGGCGAGAGCCGCTGACGGAGGTGTGGGAGGAGGAGGAGGAGTAAGTAGGGCGAAGAAATTCTATCAAGTATTTGACCCCTCCCACCTCCTGCTCGTCCCAAACTTTCCATCGTGATCTCTCCATCCTTCTTCTCTTTTTTCCCAAGATACCCAGTGCTGCTCTCTCTCTCTCTCTCTCTCTCTCTCTCTTTTTCTTTTTTCTTGTTTCTTTGGATCATCACCCCCCTTTCTAGACATCACATACACACACTCAGTCTTCACAATGGCCTCTGAGCAGAAGCAGCACCCCAGCCCCAACCATTATGACATTGGTAAGCCTCCTCCTTAAGACTCACAGACAAGAAGTAGTAGAGTGAGAAATATCTAACACCCAAGACAGTCATTGTTGGTGCCGGTCCCGTCGGCCTGATGCTCTCGACCTGCCTGGCGAGATGGGGTTACAAGATCAAGCACATCGACAACAGACCTGAGCCTACCGCCACTGGCCGTGCCGATGGCATCCAGCCCCGTTCCCTCGATCTCCTCCGCAACATGGGCCTCAAGTCGGCCATCATGGCCCACAAGCCCGCTCGTGTCTACGAGGTTGCTTTCTGGGACCCTCCCACCGGCGGCAAGGGCATTGCCCGTACCGGCACCTGGGCCTCTTGCCCCGACTTCATCGACGCCAGATACCCCTTCACCACCCTCCTCCACCAGGGTCTGATCGAGCGTGCTTTCATCGCCGACCTCGAGAAGAACAACACCACCGTCCAGCGCCCCTGGACCATCACCGGCTTCACCTCTGACGAGCAGGCCGACCCCGAGTACCCCGTCAGCGTCGAGCTCCAGCACGTCGACGGCACCTTCAAGGAGAGCGTCAAGGCCAAGTACCTCTTCGGCGGCGAGGGCGCCCGCTCCTTCGTCCGTGACCAGCTCAAGATTGGCATCACCCACAAGGACCCCATCGCCTACGTCTGGGGTGTCATGGACGGTGTCGTCAAGACCGACTTCCCCGACATCAAGATGAAGTGCACCATCCACTCGGAGCACGGCTCCATCATGGTCATCCCCCGCGAGGACAACATGGTCCGCCTCTACATCCAGATCGCCTCCTCCACCGACCCCGACTTCAACCCCCGCAAGACGGCCACCGTCGAGGAGGTCCAGGCCTCGGCCAAGCGCATCCTCCAGCCCTACAGCATCGAGTGGGAGCGCGTCGAGTGGTACTCTGTCTACCCCATCGGCCAGGGCATTTCCGACAAGTACACCCTCGACCACCGCGTCTTCCTTGGCGGCGACGCCTGCCACACCCACTCCCCCAAGGCCGGCCAGGGCATGAACACTGCCTTCCTCGACGCCCTCAACCTCGCCTGGAAGATCCACGCCGTCGAGGGCGGCCTCGCCCACAAGTCCATCCTCGAGACCTACGAGCCCGAGCGCAAGGACGTCGCCGAGACTCTTTTGTCTTTCGACAACAAGTACGCCAAGCTCTTCTCCCAGCGCCCCCCCTCGTCCAACGAGGTCGCCGCCGCCACGGCCCAGAAGGCCTCCTCCGGCGCCGAGGAAAACGAATTCATCAAGACCTTCAAGGAGTCCTGCTCTTTCACTTCCGGCTACGGCGTAGCCTACAAGGCCAACCAGCTCAACTGGTCCCCCGAGCACCCGGCCCAATCCCACGTCATCGCCAAGTCTGACGCCCTGGTCCCCGGCCGCCTCTTCAGGAACGCCGACGTCACCCGCGTCGTCGACGCCAACGTCGTCCATCTGGAGCAGGAGATCCCCCTCAACGGCGCCTTCCGCCTCTTCGTCTTCGCCGGCAAGCCCTCCGTCACGGGCCAAGCCCTCAAGGACTTCGCCGCCGGCCTCGCCAAGAAGAACAGCTTCTACTCTGCCTACCAGCGCGCCGATATCGACTCTGTCTCTCACCACGAGAGGCACAACCCCCACTCCAAGTTCTTCACCATCTGCACTGTCTTTGCCGCCAAGAGGAACGAGATTGAGATTAGCCGGGACTTGCCTGCGCTGCTGGCGAGGTACAAGGACAATGTTTATGCTGATGATCGGTGGTCGAGGAATTTCCCTGACGCGAAGGCGATGGCGCATGCGAAGATGGGGTTGGATGAGGAAAGGGGTGGGGTTGTGGTTGTTAGGCCGGATGGGTACACTGGTGTTGTTGTTGCGCTGGAGGAGGGGAGCGCGACGGTGGACGCGCTGAATGCGTACTTTGGGGCTTTTGCGAGCAAGAAGTTGGGGGAGGCGCAGGCTCAGCTTTGACTAGGGAGTAGGTTGTGAAGGAGGGGAAAAGAAAGGGGTAGCCATGGGAATAAGGAGTTTTTTTACTTTTTTGCTTTTTTTTTTGTTTGTTTTTGGGAATAATGAGGGATCAATCACAACTTGAAAGATTTTGAAAGGGGGATTCTCTTTTTGAGAGAGGGGGATCTTCTAGGATATTTCGCATTGTATAAATATATATATATATATAGCATCATCTCATGAGTTGTTCTGTTTAGGTTTTTTTTGGTATATAATTGTTCAAAAACTCTTGTTGTTCGTCTTGAAATGTGATGGGGTTTATAGGTACACACATCAATTTGCTTCCTAACATACACCAGATATATACCCCTTTCCTTTTTTCCCCATCCATATTTACCTTGTTGAATACCCACCCCCCCCCCCCCCCCGCCCCTTATAAACGCCGCCACTTTCCCACACCCTCGTCATTATGCATACAAAACCATCATTACCCCCCTTGGTTCCTCACCCGAAAACCAAACTAACCTCCATCTCCCTACAAACAGTCCTCCACAGCTCCTCCCTCTCCTCCTCCTTCCCCTTTGCCTTCCCCCCTTCCTCCTTGTCCTTCTCCTTCCCCTTCTCCTCCTCATCCACCCGTCTCCAAACCTCACCCACAACCTCCCACGCCCTTCCAATATTCCTCATCCCCTGCCTTCGTTCCACCTTCTCAAACGCCTCCCTCGCCAACTCCCTATCCCTCCCCTCCCCCGCCTCACAAGCAGCCACAAACAACGGCCAAAGCAAAGCCGACATCGGCCCCCTATGCCCAACAGTGGCCACACAATTCTTCAGCGTCAACCTCGTGTGCCTCCTCACAAGCCCATGCCCCCTCCCATACCCGAGAATGGTCCGATACAAATAAAGCAAAGAAGCATGCCGGTACGCAAGCGAGTTGTGGTATATGCTCGGGATATTACTCGACTTCCCCCTGCTAGCCACAACAGGCACCGGGTCCGCTTCTGGATCATCATTCCCCTCCGGAGGCGTAAAGTCAGCAGGCAGCTGCGGCTGCCAGTTGTTCAACGCTGCCTCGATCGCCTGTGCCGTGGAGCTGAATTCTGTTCTCAAGACGGCAATCTTTGTCGGGGAGGAGTTGGACGAGATGGCGTGGTCGAGGGAGGATTTGAGGGAGGAGAGGCCGGAGAGTCGGTGGATGATGGGCCAGAGGGTGGTTGACATGCCGAGTAGAGTGTCAATGTTGCTCAGCGGGGAGGTGGGCGTCGCGCCGATGGGGGAGAAGGGGAGCAGGCCGCCCGGGGAGGGGGTGGTGCTGATCGGGGAGGTGTTGTTTGACAAAGCAGTGATCACGTCGTAGAACCGAAAGGCTCTCTCGAGAAAGACGCCTGCCGGGTCGAGCAGGTCGTCGGTGCTGCACATTATTGTCAGGGCGCCCTTTAGGTGGCCGGCTACGATGTTGGAGCGGCCTTTTTGGACGAGCTAGCATGCAGGGTGTCAGCACTGATCTGGAGGTTCCAAGACGTTGCGGTTGAGCTTACGCATTCATAATACACAAGCAGCATTATGGCCGCCAGAATGTCCGTCCTGTTGGCCTTTTCCTTTTGCGCAATCATCTGCGCCACGCCCTGTATGGCCTGGTTGTGAAAGTAAAGAGACTTTTCCGAGTTCTCAATCCCGCGATACTCGAGGTGGGCGCACGAAAGCGCAAGGATCGAGTTGAGCACCGGTGGGCTCTTGCGTGTGAGCGGGAGTATCAATTGCTGAAACGGATTGCCCGTCTCCTCGCGAAAGACGATGAGATGTGACAAGACGTTGCAGAAGTGATCGATCAGCGCCCTGCGGTTCGGACGCTCGGTGAACTCGGTAAAGGCGGGGGCGTGAAACTCTTGAAGCGGCGACGCTACAGAACATGGCGCAATCATGGCCAAGTCAGGAGGCGCCTTCGATGCAGCTCGTGGTGATATCGGCCCGGCGGCAGGTGAGGCCCCTTCATCGTCAGCGGGGGCATCGGCCTCCGGGCTTCCTCCGTTTGGCGATTCTTGCGGGTCCTCGTTGGGGTAGTCGTCCAAGATGTCGATGGGAGGGTACTCGCCGAGGGAGAAATGAGTGTTGAAGATAACAGCTGGCGGCTCCCCGTAACGCGTCAAGTCTTGACCACGGTTCTCGACACCCCAACCGAGATAACTAGAGTTGTGACTGTAATAGCTGAGTTCAGATAGTCGTCGAGCTCCCGAGTAGTGTTCGGAAGATGTACCCGCTGCCGTGTGCGGCGCAGATTCACGTCGTTTTCGCTGTCTTGGTTTCACAGTCCCGTACACACACTCAACACCTTGCTCTGAGCAACGCGAGCAGGTCGGCCGTTTCTCGTCGCACTTCTTCTTCTGTCAAGGCTATTAGAAACACAGTCTGCCCAAAGACTGTAGGGCAACCAGACAAACCTTTTCTTTGCTGCATTGGAGTCAGAAAAACATATCAAACCAAGTAGCAGCTGTGTCAAGCAGGCAATGTGGGAACTCACCAGAATGTACAACCTATATCCCAAACATATCTTGTTAGCTGTCTGATGTGACGGGCAAGTTATGAATGCATTGTTCTTACCTCCTCTTGACCGCCTCTTGGGTGGCTTTGGAGGCGCCAGTCGCGTGTACAGCAACATTCTCACACGTTCCTCTCCTGAATCCGAGTTGACAGCTTTGGTCGTCGTTTCTTGGTGAGTACAAATAGGCTCCTGTTTATCCCATTGGGCATGGTCTGCAGGAGAAAAGGTAGGCCAGGGCGTCTAGCCCTCTTCCTTCCTCAGTGGCGCGACGTGGATACGCGGGAAGTGTTGCTGAAGCTCTGGGGCTGAAGAGGTTGGCGTTGGAGTTGAGACGAGGACGATATGAGTAGAGAGCGTGATGTGATATGGTCACGTAGTCTGTACGACCAGACCGGGTGGCAACCCCTTTTTCAAGTATCAGAGGTGTGGATAATGGAAAACAGGAGGTAATAATGTACCAAGAAACTAAGCCCGTTTAAATTGAGCCAAAGGACCGAACGAGCGTGCGCCGGTCAGCTGAACACGCCGGCTCGCACACGATGAAGCTCTCTCGGTGTGAAGCTCCGGGCTTGAAGAAGAGAAGCGAGCGCGCAGACTGACAACACCTTCCAAGTGCTCTTTAGCAGGGTGCTGGATACCCAAGCGAGGCCTTTCAAATGCCGTCTCGGCAAAGTAGCATTCTGGATGCCAGGCGTTGCACTGGCGATGGCAGTGGAGGAAAACGTGCGGGGTCTGGGGAACGGCTGACCGGGCCGTTGTTAGGCCATCGCTGGCGCCGCGACTGATCTGGGTCTATCGCCGGCCTGTCAGTGCTTGTTTCTGCCCAGAATATCAAAGTGGCAATCCTCGCGAACCATCTTGTTTTCCTTTCCCTGGAAGACTTCGAACCAACGTCACTTGTTGTATGTATATGATGAAACCACCATCCCCCAAGGGCATGACTTGCGACACTTTGGGGAGGACCGAGGTTTCTTCAGCACAGGGCACAGGGGCATGGGTACATGTACAGAGAGAGCTGAAGCTGAGTTCCTGTCACCTCATGAACCGGATGTCGTCGGCATGGCCGCATGAACGCATCGGAACTATATTCAAAATTTCCTCAACGGGCCGTCCAGTCTGCTGGGATGGACCCCAGACACGCAGTCGACCCAGGAGGCTAAGAAGGAAACAGATGATGATGTCGGGGGCCAGGGCAGAAGAAACATCGGTGTCAACGGATCGCAACGTCTTTCGGCGCCGCAACCGATGTTAGTGGCTCTGAGGTAGCATACGGCAGTCCGCCACGTCGTATCAAGCCGCCGTCGGTTGTCTTGGGTGCGCAACAATGAGCTCGAGCGCTCTCAGTGGTCCTCCGCATCTGTCGATGGCCATGGTCATTTACAAGATCTGCCATGGCGTGCAGAAGCGAGGAGGAGCCGGTCATGCCATGCCATTCGTGAACGGCTCTCTTGATCCAAACATTTGACCACCATTTGCCGTGGGAGGGCCTGCTCCGGGAGAAGGAGAAGCCGATGGTTGCTTACGTGCCCCAAAGGGGGGGTGGGGGGGCTGACCGCTGTATCAATTCATCGAGATGGCGTTTTCTGTGGCTCGGTGTGTAGCAGAGATGTGACCAAGCAATATGCACTTTTCAGCCCTGGATGTCTTTCCACAAAGATGTAAGTCGGTGCCTGGCTGCCTGCATTATGAATATCGATTTTTTGAACAGAAAACTGCGTAATGACAGGTTCTTTGACTTGTTACTTTAGAGATCGAAATAATTGTGTGTGGGTGAGAGGGATGAGTGGATGAGTGATGTGCTGTTTGGCCCGAGCTCTCACTCAGCAAAAGGTCATGTAAAAGAAACCCCCTCCCATTGGCTCAGAGAAGATCAACAGCTGGCCGTTGGGAATGACGGCTGGCTGCCGACCTGCACAAGGTGCCACGAAATTCCCCGGATTCCGCTTCAACCTCATCCTTCCCGGTCAGTCCAAGAGGAGGCTTGCAGACGACTAAACCACACACGCACTCGTGAAACAGAGGCACCAGCCAGCTGTTGGGATCTTCTGGGATGCGGCACCGCCCCACCAAAAATGCCGTTCAAAGTCAAATAGGAAGGACAGCCTGCTAACGACGAAGCCAAGGTAAAAAAATTACGAAGGAATATTCCAGATAAGCGCTTACTATCCTCACAGCGTTGCGATATTGTCCACGCCCGCATACCGCCAGTGGAGAACTGCTCGGAGAAGCCGCCTCTTCTGGTGACCTCGTCGCCAGACCAGCCTCTCCATGACACAAAAGACCTAGGGCCTGCCGAGAAGACTCGGTCAAGTGCCAGGATTTCCAGAGCAGCAGCGGCAGCCGCCCTCATGCTTCTGGGAGGTCTCGAGGTCTGAAGGCTGGCCATTTATAGGTCCTGTTCATCCGTCGAGGGCATACCGATTACCCCGCCTCGAGCCTACATGGGCAGCGGGTGTGTTCTGCAGTTGGACCTCACACGGCCCAGCCATGGCGACGGACTATTGGTTGCCTCGTGCTGACCCGGTCGCATCGGCGCAGTCGTCTTGCGGAATCAGCAGCATATCGCAACCCTACCATTGCAAAAGATGCCACCCCCTTCCCTCTCTCTTCTTCCCTCAAGCTCCCTCGACCCGGATGGGGGCCGTAGTCGGCCTTACTATCAGGCCAATGGAATCCCCGCGATCAATGGCAAGACGAAAGTTTGCTCGTCGTTGGGGGCACAGGCTCTGTGTTGGGCTCATGGAAGACGCGGAAGAGAGTGAAAAGAGGGGCTCCTGCGATATCTGCTCGTCGTGTCGCCATCAGATTGAGAGCGATGACCCCCCCTGACACTCATGGCGATCCTACCCAGAGGTCTGGGCCCATCGTCGTGTCCGCGGCCATTTGCTCTTGGTCCCTTTACATACGAACAAGTTGCAACCCAATAAACACTATCCCGTCAGACAAGTCAGACAGCAGCAGTCAGCGTGACAAGCAAAGGTTACCTTGAAGTTCCTCGCAGTCTCCTTCTCAGCCCTACTGCATCCCACGTTTTCCCCCTCCCCCTGTGAGAGATGTCGTAAACCACCCCCCGGCCCCAAGCTCTAGGTCCCGATAGTGGCGCCCTGCACCTGTCTGTACACTCAGCTCAGCCCCCTCAAGGAACAAAAGCAGCTGCCTGCCCGATTCCCAATCACATCTAGATCACTCCCAAACACCCCCAACCCAAATCTGAGATTTGGATCGTTTTTTTGCGACACGGTGACCAGAACCCTCCGACCAGACGGCGACAAGCGTGCCTTTTGAGACGGCATAATCCTTCTCGAAGACTCGCGTTACACTCACACTGGAAGCATCCTGACGGCGCCATTTAAATTACCCCGGCCTGAAACCAATTGGTTGAAACATACGGGTCGGCTACACAGCACAGCAAAGCAGCCAGCAGCCAGCAGCCAGCAGCCAGCAGCAAGCAGCAGTCAGCAGCGGGCCGAAATAACAATCAATTCAAAGACGCCCGGGCCATAGAGTCACAGGGATTGTGAAGGGAAGTAGTTGAAAAGGCGCCACGATGCGCGGCCAAGGCCTTTGGGAGTGCACCTCTTGTGTGGTGCTGACCTTTTCGGCGCTGCTGGGGCAGGATGTTCTGGTCTCAGCGTCACACATTGGGAGAAACCCACTGCAGCAGATCCAACAATTGCAACAGCAGAGGAGGGATGCCGATGTCGTTCACAGGGTTCCAAAGGCCCAAATCACACCCCCACCGGTGGTGCGAGGCGATGTGTTACGGAGGCTGGAGGGTGCGACTTGCGCCACAGAACACCATATGTGCCCCCCGGAGATGAATGGCGGCTGCTGTCCAGATCGATATGCGTGTGCATTTGACTCGTGTTATGCGACTACGGCTGGGCCCACGACGGCATGTGAGAAGGCAAATTATTTTGCGTGTGCTGATTCTGCACGTGAGTAATAAACCGGCGCCAGTGAAGCTCAGGGGGTGTGATGCTAACATGGTATGATAGTTGGGGGATGCTGTCCAGTTGGATATATCTGCGGAGAAAGAAAATGCGAGCCACCTGCTGACGCCAGCGCTCAAGAGACCAACTGTCCAGCAAGCTACACCTTGTGCCCAGCAAGTGCCAGTTTTGGGTGTTGCAAAGAAGGCTACGCATGTGCAATCAATGGCTGTTACAAGACCGAACCGTACGGTACGACTGTCGTCCGAACATTTACATCGACTTCCAGCGGATCAGTCCTCCTCACGACTGCGACTATCACCAGTACTGCCACACCATCAGCTCCGGCAGGTGTGCCTGCCTCGGAAAATGCCAAGACAGTGGTCAAGTTCATCCCAACCTCGGTCCCCAAGATTGCGGCGATTCAGCCAACCGAGCCGGCGAGTGGCGGTGGGCTCAGCGGAGGGGCCATCGGTGGTATTGTGGCCGGGATAGTGATCTTGCTTGTCGTCGTTGTTGCCGCCGCATTCTTCATCATCCGACGTGTGAACAAGGTCCGTGATGAGATCGTCGAGTCAAAGAAGGGGGGATCAGACATGCCAAAGTCGCATTCCAAAACTGCATCGCAAGTCCATCAGATGGAAGTGGACGGTGGCCAGCTCCACTACAACCCTCCCTATGAAGACGACATTGGTATTGATTCACTTATACAAAGCAACACCTCTGCAGCTGGCACGCCTGCACCTTTCTACGACCCCAACAGCAACAACCGCGGACGGTCCGAATCCAACCCCGCAGGAGGCTTCACACCCTCTCCCAACATGTTCCCCACCTACGATGAACCCAACCGCTCCCGCCATGCCAGTCCGGAGCCCGACCCTGGATGGTTCGACAGTGGCAATGTGCCCCCAGGCGCAGGTGTTCAGAATAACCAACCCATGAGGCCGGCACCTATCCGGCAAAACAGTGGTTCTCAAGGGGACGCCTACGGCAACTACCAATACACGCAGTACACACCTTATTCACACAATCGCAACCAATCCGACGCCTCGGAGCTCTCAGCCGACGGCGGCTCTGACCGCGGTGGTGCTTCTCCTCATATCATCCCTGAGCTCGCCGCGTCTGGCGGATTTGCTGCGGAACTACCCGGCCAGCACGGAGTGAGGAGCAGGTCAAGCAGCAATACTAGCGCGAGGGGACAATATCGGAATCATCCTATGCACCACTCCAGACAACGGAGCGACAGCAACATGAGTGATGGGCAACAGGGGGTGCCACAAGGTGGGGCGCAAGGGCTAGGACTGAGCCCGCTCGACGAAGAGGGAACTGATATACATGGATACTATGGACGAAGAGACCAACAGGCTGGACAAACAGCAGCGGGGCTAGGCGAGGTGGAATGGGATATGAGTAGTCCGGTCGACCCGGGCTATGTTCCAAGACCATACCCCAAGGATCAGCCCGGTGGCGGCAGGTAGATTTGTTTCGTGACGCAACAACTGAGAGGAGGGTGTTTCGTTATTTCTGTTGCTGGAAATGGGCGGTAGGTGGCGGTAAAGGACAGTCGTTTCTGCATATCATACCCGAGTATGGATTCATGGCGTTTTCGTTGCACTGGGAGTACTGGCGTTTTCGGGTTCCCTTTTCACCTCGGACAAGAACACAACTGGTTATACAAGGCAGGAATGGCAAGGAAAGATATATACACTAGCAGGTTGCTTTTATACCTGCGATGACGTTTTTTTCTGGGTGGCTTGAGTTCAGTCTCACAAGTGCATTATTGCTTTCAAATACCTTCTAGTATATACTATACCTACTTTACCTACTTTACCTTCGTTGACAACAGCCATCACATCTTCCACCTCGAACCCGAATACGACGACGATCAACATACAAATACTACATACATGCTATTTTTAACCGGCTGGGTGTTTTTTGTCTCTACGCAGTATTAATGCTTTTCTCCCCCCCGCCCCACAGTTCATGAACTTTTTCGGTAGCGGATATGCAACGTTGGTTGCTCTTCCGCCCTGTCAAGATGGATCATACACTATGTAGGTACCTGTATATCTCATTAGCGCGGGGGATTTTGACACGGCTCGCTTGTTTCTGAAGGTTGGCAGGGCAAGGGGGTGATCGATCAAGTGTGTGCAATTTATCCTGTATAATCCCGCCTCGCTACCCAAAGCTTGATTTTTGCGCGGGAATTGAGGACGGCAGTTGAGCCTCTTTGTTTTTTTGCGGACCATAGTAAACTTCACATGTTGTGGTTGTGTGTGTTGAGATGGCTGGGAAGTTGCCAATGTTGTCAACAACAGATGGTAACAAGGGACATGTGGTAGGTATATGGAAGGAACAGAACGGTTTGGATTTACGGATTGGTCGATACGCATTTCGCATTCATGCTGGCGTCCGATAGATAGGGGGTCTAGAACGATATGGGCTGTCTACTTGCGATGAAGCCTCGTTCGTCACCGACAATAATATCAGAAAGAGACGAAGTTTAGACAGACACCAGGTTGAGCAAAAGGGCTCAAATCTGCATCACCACTACCTACACAGACTGCTCGAGATACCTACCTATCCAGCTCACTGTTCATCCGCCTTACTCACCGTTTCCCCCAGGATTTTGAAACCTGGGCAGACACCATACTCGCAAGCTTCGCCCAGGAAAGCTCTCGGAACCAGGCTCCGAGAAAAACATACTGTGGCGTCACTGGGCATACCGGTATTCCTTCACACGCGCTCCCTCCCCACCCTCACCGTCACAGCTACCTACTGCCCGGCCTCCTTCTCTTTTTCTTTTCGGATGAGTGACAAAAGGTGATAGAAAGTTTTGGTTTTGGTTCCACCTTACCCGCTGCCCTGCCCTGCCCGGCCCGGCCGCCCCTGGCTGCGCAACATTAGGTACATACATACATACATACATACATACATATTCGGCAAGAGACACCCGAGGACCCCTGGGGGTGGTTGGCCGGATAGTTTTCCGAATGGGATCTTGTTTTACAGAGTACATACATACATGATTTATTATATCCTGCCGCGACGAGGTTCATACCGGTAGATATAGGGTGTTTGAATATAGGGTCAATCAATACCGGCGGTTGAAAGGGATTTGTTGATTAGGTAGGTGTGTACAAAAGTCGTCCGGAGGTGGAATTGGGTTAGCTTCGAAAACACCCATCGTGATGCGCTCACTGTACATAGATGGGAGGGGGGCCTTTGCGTGAATGGGGGCCAAGTTGGTTTGGATGGTAGGAACGGGGAAAGTAACTGCGGCGCGGTTTGAAGCTTGGTTTTTTGGTTGAGTGTGGGTTTGGCTTGGCTTGGCTTGGGTTGGTTTGGAAGGGTGGTCCGTTGTGGTGGTGGTGGTGGTGGGTGAAGCTATCGCGAAAGTACCAAAACACAACCAGTCACATTGTTTGATGTGTATTTTGAGATTCAAAATTCCAACCTGTTTTCTTTGTTGATCACGTCCACGTTGCAAGTGAATCGATGATTTTCTTCTACTATCCTCCCGGACCTCACCGGACGGGAACCATCAACATCAGACCAGGGGCGAGAGAGAGGCACAGCACTCATCGAGATTTGATCTCCCCTTGCCAGCGGCGGGCATCACCAACACGTACAGTATCCCATGCGGGTGCAAACCCCTGACTTCCATCAAGTGTAATTACCTATCCAAGTCACCAAAAGGCACAAGCAAAACCCTCCCCGTTCATATACCCATCCCATGCCTCTCCTTAACCCCATCCAACCTCTTTCCCACAACCTCTTTGTCTAGGTGTATAACCCCATCCAAAATGAAACTCCTCCCTCTATTACTCCTCCCATTACCAGCAGCGACAGCCCTCTTCAACCCCGGGGGGCACTTCTACCCCCTCCTCCACCGCGCCTCCTGCCACGGCAACAACTGCAACCGCGCAGTAACAGGCACAGGAGCCCACCTCCCCCCCCCCACCCAACGCTCAGCCGATTGTCGGTCTTTTCTTCTCACAACCGTCACCCCAGCAGCGACGTATGTCCCGTCCCCCTCACCCGTTTCCATTCCACATCCCACTGATTACAAATCCCAACCTAGGACAATAACAAAAACAGTCGAGCCAACACCCGGCGCTAGACTCCTGAGACGAGATGAACTGGAGGAAATTGAAAAAAGGAATGAGGTGATGGCGAGACAGGCAACGATAACACCGACCAGGGTTCCATCCTGGGTTGGTGGGAACTGCGGGAGCGGGCCCGACGAGTTCAGGACGGGGTGCTTGTGCTTTGGGGTTACGGGTGGTGTTAGTACTGCGCCTAGGAGGACTGTGACTGTTACCGAGACGCTGGATTGGTGCGAGGAGTAGCTTTCTGCTCCCTTCATGACACGGGGATGTGAGGAATTGGGAATGATGGTCATGGAATGGGGGCTGGAAAGGGATAGGTTGCTGTACATGTAATGAGGGAAGTTGTAAGAACGTTAATCCTAATAGAAAAACACGGATGAGGTTGGTTGGGGACGATAAGGTAGATGATGAGGGCTCATACCTGCTGAGTATAAAGTTGACTTTGGACTGTATAAGATGTAGAATCAGATGTGATGCCACGTCTTCTTTCTTCTACACACACACAACCAAACAAACCCAAACATCTTTTCCTTTGTCATTGAAGTAGAACTCAGGTGTACACCTACGGCGAAGGAAATCACACCCCGTTGGTTCACAAGCCCAAAGCTCCAAACTGTCAGCGTTGATTGTTGCTCAGCACGAGAAGAAACCAAAACAATTGCCCCTAACCGACTTGGCAGGCAAAAGTGGAGGTGTTTCCAGCCCCGACTTGGACAACAGACCCGGTAAGTGTTATCAAGATCCAGTCTTACAGCGCTCTTGCTTCTTTGTCGTACAAGTATCAGGCGGTTTTCATGTTTGCAACTCTTTCTTGCCCATGATAACTTGGTTCAGCATGAGAAGTGGTCCAACGCTGGATATCATTCTTATCGCTGTCACCAAACCCACCAAAACACCAAACCGAATATCAAAACCCATAATTTTACACAGCCTTACGACCATAATCCCACACCCAAGTCTGAACCATATGTACACCCCCTCATGCCCTCCTACCTCAACCGCCTCCCCATCACATCCTCCTCCGTAATCTTCACCCCCGCCGCCGCCGTCTCCCCCCCAGCCAACCTCAACCGCCTCCCCTTCACCTCCTTCTCCTCCTCCTCCCTGACAGCCTTCTTCACCCCGGCCGCTTCCCTCGCCAACCTCAAATCCCCCAAACTCAACCCAACATCCCTAGCATAATCCCCAAACCCGTCCACCACCCCCCTCAAACTCCACCTCAACCCCTCCAATATCTCCTCCACCTCCCTCGACTCCCTCCGCCCCTCCACATCCGTCCAGCTAACCACCACCCCCTCCCTGAAACCCTCCACCTTCCTCACCAACCCCGTCAAGGTCCTCACCAACCCCGCCACATCCCTCTGCACATACCCATACTTGTCCTCCTGCAAACTCCTCACCGCCAGCCCACTAAGCGCAAAAGCAGCGTTCGCATACAGGCTCACCTCCCCAAACGGCTCCCCCAGCAGCACCTTTGCCACCCCTCTGCGGTACGTCTGTCTAAACGGCCAACCAAACGGGCTCTCTACAAACTTGGTCGCAAAGTCCTTGGCCAAACCCTCCGTGTCGTCCGTCCCCGTGGCCTGCTTCTGGGCCTTGATCAGCTCCTCCTTGGCAAACTCGGCGATTTTCCTCGCCCGCGGACTAAGCTGCGACGGCTGCCCCGGATCGGTAGCAATTTTCCCCACCGTCCGCTCGATCGCCTCCCGGTAGCCCCTTCTCTGGGGAGAAGGCTGGAAGACCTCCTCGTCTCTGGGGACCGTTTCAGTGAGACGTTTCTTTTCAGGGGCCCTGTTTCGGTCGAGATCCAACGCCGGATCCGGGACGGTGGGTTTGCCGTACTTTTCGTAGTTGTCGATTCTTGTTTCAATCTGCTTGAGGACGTCGATGCAGATCTTGTAGATCTGGGACCACATGGGCCCGTTCTTGCGGTCAATGTCCTCGTAGATGGCCTTGCGGCGGTCGGGGAAGTCGCGGGCGATGTAGGCTAGTTCCCACATGGCAAAGCACTGGTTTTGTTAGTTCCATTCCTGATTGTAGAAAGGGGGCCATACCTGAATGGACAGCTTCTTGGCCTTCAACCCGTTCAGAAGACTGCCGTTGGGGTCCCTCGACTCCGAGGTGAGCGGCTTGTTGTTCTTAAGCGGGTTCTTGACCATGAATAGCGAAAAGGCTTCATTGCCGAGCGTCCACACAAACGTGAGCAGCACGCTGGTCCACAAGCACCGCAGGATGATGGTCAACGAAAACGGAAGCGTCATGGGCGTCATGTTGGTCTTGGGGAGGTTGTAGACGGGCCGGAAGAGCGACATGGTAAACCTCCAGACAAACCCCCGCAAGAAAACCGAGTAGGTGATCATGGTGGCCGTGGTGGACGTCAAGGCCTGCGTCAAGGTGAAGACGACAATCTCGGGTAACTTTTGCGCCAGCTTCTGGAGCTGCGTGTTAAAGTCTCCATCATCGGCATTGGCCTTCTTGTCCGCCTTCTTGTCCGCGTCCCGGGGTGGAGGCTTCGCGATGCCGTAGTGCAATCGGTCGACGTCGCTAAACAGATGTCTGAGACCGTGCCATACTCCCACCAACACGCAGTGTGTGGTCAAGAAAACGGCCTTCTCGTTCAATCTCGCGCGATCGGCGTGGTAGTAAGAGATGTACTCCAGCCCTGCGTCCTCAGACAGACACCACAGGTAGACTTGACTAAAGGCCCACGCTGAAAACGCATACGTGAGAATCGTCTCGAGCGTGTTGAAGGACCGGAGGCTGTCGAGGAAGGTGGCAAAGGGAGAGCTCGTGGTGCGGACACCGGGGTGGTGTTGGGCGATCCGAAGGGTGATGATGAGAACGCCGCAGAGGAAGAAGAAGAATGTTCGAATGCCGGCTGGGCCAAGGGGGAACCACGCCCAGAGGACTGTTTGTGTTCTTATGTTAGCTGATGTCTGATTCACCCATACAAGACATAACCAACATGAATCCCAACTGGCCAGAAGCAGGGCCTCCAAGTAGGCAACCACCAAGATCACCAACCCGCTCGTCGCAAACCTCCGCTGCAGCGCGGGTTGGAGGAAATCCTTGTACGGCAGCACCCTCACTTTCGCAGCCGTGGCACCCGCCATCTTGGAAAATTCGGCAGTCAGATCCAAGATTTGTGTGTTTGGCGGTGGTGGTGCAAAAACGGTGTCGTCGTTTATCGCTGTTGGGTATTAATGTCTGTCAGTCTGTCTGTTCTGTATTTTGTTACTCTCTGCTTTCCATTGGGGGGTCCTTTGTAAATAAAAAATACCAAGCCTTTTCCCGCTCTCCACCGAAGCAGCAGCCAGCACAGCGCACTGTCCACTGGAAGGACCCCAAGAACGCGTCAAGCTCCGCCCCACACCATGTCTAGATAGCCTCGTCTGATTGGCCTCACTCTACAATTACGTCGTTTGACAAGGGGACCCGATCCGCTGAGCTGACCAGTGCGCTGGGTTACAGGCAACTGTGAACCACAAACCAACCTCCATCTCCAACCAAACTCCATTGGAAGTCATTGACAATAACAGGCTTGCGCAATCATTTATCCCCCCACCGTCGCTCTTTTCTTCCGTCTCTTTTCCCTCCCGTACTGTTTTCAACAACCAACCAAAAAATGTCCTTCGACCGCCTCTCCGCCGCCGAGCAAGGCCGCTCCGGCCGCAACTACAACAACAACCAACCCCCCGCTCGCTCCTCCATCGCCGGGGGGTCCTACACCGACGACCCCGACTTCACCCGGCTCTACCAATCCCTCACCACCAACCTCTTCAAGCTCAACGGCAACAACCAGCGCCTGTCGGGGGAGATCTCCCACCTCGGCACCCGCCGCGACACCCCCCGAGTCCGCGAGCGAGTCCACGAACTAATCGAAGAATCCCGCGATCTCTTCAAATCAGTCGGCGAAGGCGTCAAGAAAATCCAGACGTGGGACGAAGACGTCACACCAACCCAAAAATACCACCAGCAGAAACTCTCCCGTGACTTCACCACCTCTTTAACAGAATTCCAATCCCTCCAGCGGACCGCATTGGAAAAACAAAAAGCTTCTGTTTCCGTGCTTCAGTCCGCCCTCCCGGCCACGTCACCTTCCCACCAACCCCAGGTTTTGTCGTCCTCCCCCGGATCACAACAGCAACTTCTTCTTCAAGAACAAGAACTCGCCCGCCTGGCACCACAAGACGAGGTTGACTTTCAGGAGGCGCTCATTCTGGAACGGGAGGAGGAAATCAGGAATATTGAGCAGGGTGTGGGGGATTTGAATGTGCTTTTTCAGCAGGTGGCGCAGATTGTGAATGAGCAGGGCGAGACGTTGGACACGATTGTGAATAATGTCGAGAATGTGAGGGATGACACGAGGGGGGCGGACAGGGAGCTGAGGAGCGCGGCGAGATATCAGAAGAATGCGAGGAGCAAGGCTTGTTGCTTGTTGCTGATTTTGGTGGTGATCCTGACAGTGGTTTTGTTGGCTGTGTTTTTGGGTTAGACGCGAGGAGAGGCCCAGTCAGGAGTTTACGAGATGGATGACACATAGGTTTTTTTTTTTGTTTTTGTTTTTTTTTCGTCTCTATGATGGTTCAAGGTTTGGAGGGCGCGATTCTTTGTTTTGTACATTTTGTTCCGGCGCTTTGGAGTTTTGGCCTTGCGCGAGAAGCCTGCGAGCTTTTTGTCCTCCAAGACTCGCTTTCCTCTATATGTACAGTGCAGAATTTACAGTCATATCACGTCTACCCTTTATTTCCCCTTCTTCTCCTTTTTGACCCCTCGAACGGCAGAAAACCGAGACACTGGCTTCGCCGGGGCCGGTTTCGTCTGCGGCGGCACCTCCGCATCATTCTTGACCACCGTAGCCGCCATCGCCGCTCTTTTCGACGTCACCACCGGTGGCCTGGTAGTTGTCTCGGCCGTCTTCACCACCTCGACCACCGGCTTCTTCTTCTCCACCGGCATGGGATAAATGAAATACGGCTCCAGCCTCATCCTCATCAGCTCTTTTGGCTTCTCCACCGGCCAAACCAAATCAAACAGCCTCTTCGCCATCCAATTACCCAAGCTGGACGTGATCCAGTAAAGGTGCATCGCGGCCGGCAACCCAATCGTCAACGGCCCGACAAGGACCGAGAACCAAAAGTTCAGCCTCGCTCCCGTGAGCATCAGCCTCCGGCGGAACTCCTCTTTCCCGGTGAGCTTCTCGTCCGGGTTCACGACTGGGGCTTTACCAAACATCCTGGCGAGTTTTGTCTTGTCCTTGGGGATCGCGTTGGCGACGAGGACGGCCGAGAGGGTCAAGGGGAGGATGTGGTAGGGGTCGGAGAGGGCAAAGTCTGGGATCCAGAGGATGCCCTCCATTGCTGGTTGGGTTGTTGTTGTTGTTGTTGTTGTTGCTGTGGTGGTGGCGATGTCCTGGATGGATGATGAGATGGCTTCGGTGAGGGAGTTATCTAAGGTTGGTGGTGGTAGGGTGGGCTTGATAGCCGAATTAGCCAGCTCGACAGGATCGGCAGCCTTTGCTGTGACCGGTTTCTCACGAAACCAGTTCAGTATCGACCCCAGCAGACCCCCCGTGGCGGTGCTCTGCCATCTGATCGCCTCGATGCCCAAGAGCCACACGGGAAAAGTTGCGAGCTGGGCTGCAATGATGCGCCAGGGTTGGAGCTTCCACCGCTTTCTGAATTTGTTGTTGGCTTTGGTATGAAGCACGGGGAGCTTCTGGAGGAGATGGTCCATCTTGCTGGCTTTCCCTTTTTGTTGAGCCGTCTGCCTTTGGACTTCTTGGACGGCGAAGATCTCGGAGAGATGGCGCAGCTTGGCTTGTCTGTGGAAGGTGCTCTGGACGTAGAGGCGTGTGGGGAGGCGGAGGACCATGTTGAGGGAGATGGCGAAGAGGGGGATGGTGAGGTACCATGGGATGTTGAGGGAGGTGTGGAGGAAGAGGAGGTACTCTTGGGCGTTGTATATGGCTGTGTCGAAGGCGTTAATGAGGGAGAAGGACCTGGCTTGGGGTTGACTGTTGAGTTTGTGCTGTAATAGTCTGGTTCCTGGTCTGAGAGGTGTGGATGAGGCAGGTGAGATGAAGGCCGGGTGGGAGGCTCTATTGTGAGCAGCTAAGCTGAAGGCGCGGATAGCTGATGGGGAAATGGACAGAGCCCCTGAGCTCCGGACGGCCCGTAGACGGCCGATTGCTCTCATGGCATGGGCCATGGTGAGCGTGGGGTATCTAGCTAGGTGTGTGTAAAGTGGGAAGGGTGAGCTGAGAAATGTCGACCGGAAAGGTCCTGTAGAGAGACCAGACTGTTTCTTGGCATCTCACCCGCTAGAAGGGGGGCAGGGGAGCCCTGTAAGCCACTAAATCTGGCCCGTGCTTCTGGTAGCTGCACGGGAGCGTGGGGCGTGACAGGGAAGCTGCATCGTACGTCAAGCGCCATCCATGCCCTTATCCATTGCTCTGACCAGCTTGCAGCTTACTGCGTAAACCTTCTTCCACCTCCCGTCTCTGTACACGCTCGTGACTTGAGCTCTACATTGACATTCTATCCTTTCGACTCTGTTGCCGGCCTCCTAAGACATTCATATCTACTTATCCACACCCACCTGATACTTCATTTTGTTCCCTCAAACCTCCATCCAACAACTGGCTTGCCCGTTGTTTGCCCATCGACAGTTGAAAGCATAGCGCGCTCCAAGCTCAGAGCTTCCCTCCCGAACCTGCCTCCTCCTCCTCCTCCTCCCGGTGGTCGGCGTGCCACTTCGGCCTCTGAAACAGCTGTGCCTCTTCCCCTTTCCCACGATCCTGTCCCCGACGAGCCGAGCGAGTCCCTCACACGCCGTCAGCACATGAAAGAGAAAGTCAAAGTCCTCCGGAATGCTGTCAAGTATCTCTTCTCTCGCCGTCGTTCCCGCGCTATGTCTCATTCCCATCCTCGCCCTCGCGGGCCCGTTGCTGTTCCGCGCCGTGGGAGCTTTGCTGGGGTTGTACCTTCGCAAGAAGACGGATGGTCGGTTGTCGCATATCCTCGAGCTCACTGAGCAGGACGAAAAGAAGTGGCGGGAAGGCCGGAGGAGCAGCGGTAGCAGTAGCAGCAGTGGGAAGGATGAGGAGTGGGAGGAGGTGGACACATACACTGTTGGGACGTCGGGGAATGGGGGCAAGGGTGAGGCGGACTGGGATGGTGTCGTGGGCTTCTTTCACCCTTTTTGGTAGGTCTACTTCTTCCCTGCACCACGCAGACTGGGGAGGATATGGCTAATGAGACCTCAAGTAATGCTGGAGGTGGTGGAGAGAGAGTTCTGTGGGCGGCCATCCGTGCGACACAGCAGCGCTGGCCAAAAGCAAAGTGTATAGTGTACACTGGGGACCATGATGTGAACAAGGACGCCATCCTGTCTAGAGTCGAGGTATGTCACCTTTGGCTTCTACATCTGCTGCCGTCGTTGCTAACCTGGTCAGAACCGCTTCAACATTCACCTCCACCCTCCCACCGTCAATTTTCTCTACCTCACCACCCGCCATTGGGTCCTCGCCTCCACATGGCCGCGCTTCACTCTTGCCGGCCAGTCTTTTGGTTCCCTCATCGTGGCCTGGGATGCCTTCAGTCTTTTGGTTCCCGACATTTTTGTTGACACCATGGGCTACGCCTTTGCGCTTGGGCTCTCCAAGTTTTTGTTTCCCGAAATTCCCACGGCCGCATACGTGCATTATCCCACCATTTCTACCGACATGCTCGAATCTCTTGATCCCACCTCCACCGTTGGCTCTCAGGGGGTCCACGCCGGCCAGGGCACCGGCACTCGCGGCAAGGCCAAGAAGCTGTACTGGAAGCTATTCGCCAAGGTCTATTCCCATGTAGGGGCTTCCGCAGACGTGGTCATGACCAACTCTACCTGGACTATGGGTCACATTCAGAAACTATGGGGTCCCTTGAGAAGATCTAACAGGCCAATTGCTGTGGTGTATCCTCCGGTGGCCGTCAGTGAACTCGAGCAAGAAGTCGAAGTCTCCCCTGAAAGCGAAAAGAAGAGGGAAAAGGTGCTGCTATACATTGCGCAGTTCCGACCAGAAAAGAACCACCAGCTTATCCTCCAGGCCTTTGCCGAGTTTGTCAAGACGAGCAAGAGCCCGGCGGCCAAGGAGGCGAAGCTGGTGTTGGTGGGCAGTGTAAGGGATGATCACGACTCCAAGAGGGTGTATCAGCTCCGGTTGCTGGTGAACGAGCTGCACATCAAGGCCAGGGTGGAGTTTCATCTGGATGCAAGCTGGCCTGAGATCTTGGAGTGGCTGAGGAGGGCGAGCGTGGGCGTGAACGGGATGTGGAATGAGCACTTTGGCATCGGGGTGGTGGAGTACCAGGCTGCTGGGTTGGTGAGCGTGGTGCATGATAGCGGGGGGCCGAAGATGGATATTGTTGTGGACGTCGAGGGGGGGTTTACTGGTGAGTGCAACAGGGCGACACACGGGAAGAGTGGTGCTGATGATGTGGTGACAGGCTTCCATGCTACGACTCCGAGCGAGTTTGCTGAGGGGTTTGAAAAGGCGTTGAGCTTGGAGAACCCGTTGGAGGTGAGGCTGCGGGCGAGGGAGAGTGCAAAGAGGTTTACCGAGGAGGAATTTGCGAGGAGGTGGGTGAGGGAGATGGAACCTGTCATCGGCCTGAACGAGTTGAAGGTCACGACGGAGAAGAGGAGGGTGTAGGGGGCTTGATTTTGCTTGCGACAATAGAATACATGGATACCCTTTTTTCCTGAAGTCATTAATGGTGGGATGGGCTGAAGGGGATATGGTGTTGAAAGGGGGGCTTTATTATGATTGATTTTGTTCACATCTCATCCTTGGGACATTGATTGCAGTGAATGAAGGGATCAGGGGTGACATCTTGATCAGGAATGGTCCGTGCGCGCACCGAGGTTTCAACCACTGACTGGTAGGTAAACTCTGCATTTCTCATCTCAAACTCATATCCAAACTCGAAGAGGAAACTTGCCTCGACCACAAATCACAATCCTGCCTTCTGCAGGTACATGCAAATTCAGACGAACTCATCGCAAAAGATCAACCGGGGCTCGGATTTATCGCCAAACCAGTAGCACACAAAAATCTCATGCGATTCGGCGCCATCAGAGTTTTTTCGAAGGGACCTTCTCTCGGCACTTTTTCCAAAACTTCACCCTCGCTGCGCTATAGCAGCCAATCATATTCAACCAGATCCTGCTTCACAACCTCGACCGGTGTCAAAATGGCTTCCACGTCGGCACCTGCCGCGGCTGGGGGTGGTGAAGGAGTCCAGCAGATCGACAGCTACAAGATCCAACATCAGCAACAGAAGCAGCAGACAGGAAAGAGACCATTTCAGAACGGCCAAGGCGGCGGTGGAAAGGGTGGACGTGGTGGCAAGTTCAAGAAGAAGGGAAAGAAGGCGAAGCCGCCTGCCGAGGGTGGACACGATGAGGTCCTCCGGCTTGATATCGAGGCTCTGATGGCCAAGAGCAGGAACGAGGCCGCCGAGGGTGCTGAGGGTGAAGAAGCTGCCGCCGAGGAGGAAAATTTGCCAGAGCAGGGGAGCGAGGTTCTTGTCGAAGTTGTGGCATTGTCTTCCACCGGTGACGGCCTGGCAAAGATGAAGGGCTCTGATCGCATCTATGTCGTCCCGTTCGCCGTTCCGGGAGATATGGTCACGGTCAAGGCCTACCGCCACGATGAAACCCACACCGTCGCCGACTTCATTTCTGTGGTCGACCCCTCTCCCCTCCGCGACGACAGCCGCATCCAGTGCGAGTACTTCTCCAAGTGCTCCGGCTGCCAGTTCCAAATGCTCGACTACGCCGAACAGCTCCGGATCAAGAGGGAGACTGTCGTCAAGGCCTACAAGAACTTCTCCCAGCTCACCCCCGAGCTCGTCCCCGAGATTTTGGACACCATCGGCTCCCCTCTGCAGTACAACTACCGCACCAAGCTCACCCCTCACTTCGACGGGCCCTGGAACAACCCCCGCCGCGGCCCGAAGAAGCATCTCGAGTCTTGCCCACCGATAGGCTTCACCCCCAAGTCAGCCCGCAAGGTAATGGACATTGAAGACTGCCCCATCGCCACCCCCGCCGTGAGGAAGGGTCTCACGGCCGAGCGTGAGCGGATGAAGACCGAGTTCTCGAAATACTCCAACGGCGCCACGATTCTCCTGCGGGAAAACACGATCCGAGTTCCCGCCGGGGGTGAAGCGCCCTCAGACATTCCCTCCGATGCGGTCGTTGTCCGGACGCCGGGGTACACCGACTACAAGACTCACATCACGGACAACAACGCCACGAGCACCGAGCACGTTGACGACTTCATCTTCACCAACCCGGCCGGTTCGTTTTTTCAGAACAACAATTCCATCTTGTCGCCCTTTACGCAGTACATTAGGGATCACATTTTGCCTCCTGCCAATAAGGAGGGGATAAAGTACCTCATTGACGCCTACTCGGGCTCGGGGCTTTTCACCATCACGCAATCAGCTTTGTTTCCGGGGGGGAGCATCGGGATTGACATTGCCGAGGGCTCGATCGCTTATGCTAGGAAGAATGCAAAGCTGAACAATCTGGACGAGGGGCAGTGCAAATTCATTGCTGCCGACGCGCCGGAGCTGTTCAAGAGTGTGGAGGGGTATAACCCGGACGAGACGGTTGTGGTGCTGGATCCGCCGAGGAAGGGGTGTGACGCTAGCTTTTTGAGCCAGCTGCTGAGGTTTGGGCCGAGGAGGGTTGTTTATGTGAGCTGTAATGTGCACACGCAGGCGAGGGATGTGGGGGTTTTAGTTAGGGGGGAGGTGGAGGGGGTTGTTGATGATACGGAGGAGACGGACGGGACAGAGAGGAAAAAGACGAGGTATGAGATTGAGAGCTTGAGGGGGTTTGACTTTTTTCCGCAGACGGCTCACGTTGAGGGGGTGGCGGTGTTGAACAGGGTTGAGGAGAGGTAGATGGATGTAGGGGTGGGATTGTGGGGTTATAAATAAAAGCTTTGTTGTTTTTTTGTTATTCTTCACGAGAGATGTGTGGTCTTGAGTTGTGTATTCCACACTGAGGTTTCGTTCAGTTGAACTACTTGCGCAGAGTCTCAGGCATCAAAGTGGATTGACTGCAATATTTCATTTCTAGCACGCCATGCATGGTATCCACGTCTGTAGCTATACACCGGGGTATCGTCCTTTCATAATCATAATCCTATCCCTTACAAGAGCCCTGACAAACCCAACAATTCAACTCCTTTCCCACACACATACACACACACACACAGTCCCTTTTACCCAAGCACAACTCCTTCATACTCCCCCTCACTCAAATACCTCCCAAGCACCCCCTGCAGCACCGCCTTCGACTTCTGTATAGCCGGCACGACCCCCTCAATCTGCCCCAAATTCCCCCTCAAACTCTCCATATGACTCCCAATCTGCCTCGCCAACCCCATCACCTCCTCCTCCCCCTCCTCAATCCCCTCGAAGACTCTCCCCTTCACCTCCACCCTTTCCCTCTTCACAACCTCCAACCCCTTCTCCCCACCCGCCTCACCCCGACCGGCAGCCCGTTCCCTCCGCCCAGGAGCAAGCACATGATCCCTCTTCCCCCTCTCCCTCCACACCCTAGCTTGCGCCCTCGCATTCTCCTCCAACCGCCTCAGATCCCTATAATCCCTCTCCAACCCCGCCTCCTCCCTCTCCTTCTCCCGTCTCAAAACCTCAACGCTATGCACCAACGGCTCCAGCTGCCTCTCCAAATGCCTGCTCGCATCAATCACCTTTTCAAAATTAACCTCTGCCTCCTGCGCAGAAATCGCCACCCCCTTTGTCGTCTTCGTCCCGATCGTGGCCGGAGGAAAAGGGATCCCTTTTACCAGTTTAGAATGCAGTCTACCGGCAAAAGTCCGGAGGATCGTTTGCGAGGCGGTGTACCTCGCCGTGTTGTTACCTCCGATCGACTCAAGGATGGGGATGTACGAGTCGAGGATGAGGCTGTCGATTGTTGAGATGGCGGGTTGGTCTAGGGGTGTCCATTTCGAGCGGATGGTGGAGCGGGGGATGTGGAGGGTTTTGGGGGCGAGGTGCCGGTATGGGGCTGAGGATAGGGGGTCGGTGGGTTCTTGTTCTTGTTCTTGTTCTTGTTCTTCTTCTTCTTCTTCTTCTTCTTCTTGTTCGGTCTCGGGTTGGGGTTGAGGTTGAGGACGGTCCTTCTTTTTGGAGGGCTTATGGTTGGTGGTTTGGTTTTGAGCTTCAGAGACGGAAATTTCAACTAGGGTCGCTCTAGGTCCTTTCTTGGATCGCTTCTGCGGCTCCGAGGGCTGAGGGGATGGCTCAGCAGCGGTTTCGGCGCTTTTTCTGCCTCTGCCTCGTTGGCGAGCAGAGGGCTGGCTTTCTTCTTGGGCGTCTTCTTCCTCTTGTCCAACCACGCGACCGGGTCTGCCCCTGGATTTCGAAGCGTTCTTGGCGCTTTTACCCTTTTGTTGAGACTCAGGCTCTGCGGCAGCCTCTTCGCGAGACTCGTCCTCGTTGGAGCCTCGACCTTTCCTGCGTCGTCTGCCGTCGGTCTCTGCTGGCTCTGCATCTCTCATTTCTGTATCTTCCTGAGATGCGGGAGCTTGGTTCTTGCCAGGCCGGCCCCTTGCTTTTGGCTCTTCTTGCTGTTCCTGCTCCTCAGCATTTCCAGCTGCTTTGGCTCTCTTTCGTGGCCTGGTCTCAGTAGGCTCTGGCTCCTCTGGTTCGACATCATGACTCTTTGCTAGACGTCCTCTCTTTCGCCCGGTATTTGGCGCCTCTTCGGGTGCCGCCGCTGCTGCTTGTTCGGGTTCCTTTTCGGATTCCGGGGCTTTTGCTTTGCGCCCTCTTTTCTTGGGCGCTTTCTCTGCCGGCTCTTCTACCTCCTCAACCGTTGCTTCTTCCTCATGTTCAGCCTCCTGTGCCCGTGCCGGCCGTCCTCGTCTCTTGGGTGCTATTTCTGTTGATTCTTCCGCCTCCTCGGTGGTTGGATCTGCTTCTAGTTCAGATCGAGCAGGCCGCCCTCTTCTCTTGCGTGCCGGGTCTGATGTTTCCTCGGCCTCCGCAACACTTGTCTCTCCTGCTGGTTGCTTGATCTCTTGAGTTCGTGCTGGATGCCCTCTTCTCTTGGGCTCTGTTGCTGTTGACGCTTCAGCCTCTTCAGCGAGGGATTCCTGACCTGGTTTGGCCTCTTTTGTCCGACCGGGGCGCCCTCGTCTCTTTGGTGCTGTGGCTGCTGATTCATCGACCTCCGTGCTCGCCTCCTCTACCACTTCCTCAGCCCGTCCTGATCGAGCTTTCCGCCCCCGTTTCTTCGGCTCCGTACTCGAGATTTCTTCGGTCTGGGTCGCAGCTTCCTCGGTTTCCGGCTCAACTTCTTGGGCTCTCGCTGGCCGACCTCTCCTCTTTGGTGCTGCTTCCAAAGTATCTGTCGGCGGAGTCGATTGTTCTTCGGCTATCGAGCCTTCACCCACCCCCGCCGTTTCAGCATTTTTCATTGGTCTACCCTTTCGTTTTGGTGCCCCCTCTGGCGCTGGCGATGGCTCTGGCGCAGGCTCTTCGGGTGATGAATCATCGCTCTTTCGCGGTCTGCCTCGTCTCTTTGTTGTCGTTCGAACCTCGGCGTTGTCATTACGATTTGCCTGCAAAACAGCTTCTCCTCCACGTAGGGACTCGTCCTCGTCGGGCTTCGACGAGCCTGCTGGGCGACCGCGCTTGCGCTTTTGATTTGGATCGTCCGGCGCCTATTCTGGGAATCAGCAATTGACTTTGACACTGAAAGAAACAATACACACCATAATGATAGAAAATACCCAAGCGCCGGCTCAATGTCTGTTTGCTGGTGTTTGCAAACGGATTTGAGGTGCTACGTTGATTCTTCAAGCCCCTCGAAGCGCAACAGCCACAGCTTGTGACGCGACTGTACCAAATCTCGACCCCACCGCGCAGCCCCCCTGTCCGTGCCATGTGTGGCTGGAATTCTATTGCCCCATGCACTTTGTTGCCCGGCGGACAGCTGTTTACCCCAAGCTGGCGGACCGTCGCGAGACAAGCTCTCCTATCTTTAACCGAAACAGGCTTAACTGGTCATGACACCTTTTTACCAACAACTCTGTTCAGGGTCACAGTGAAGATATCCCAACATTCGTAATATTAAACAAGCGAGGCTAGACTAGACAGGGCACGCGTCCATCAGGGGACCAGACCGGAACAAGGGTAGTTTCACCACATCTCCATCTTTTCGCGATCCCCATTTGCGACGAGCTCTTCTTGTTTTCCGTCGAGAAGAAGGTGTGACTTTTACCAGGCCGCTGCTTGTTTTCTCCATCTTCTCCTCTCTGCACGTCAGACCACCCCTCATTCCTGGCTCCTCCTCATCCTCCTCCTCCTCCACACCTCACCTTTCCCTCCCATCATCTTTCTCAGACTTTTTGCGCCATCTTCTCTCGTGGACAGCTGTCAAGAAAGGGCCACACTTCTGCTTCCATCATTTCTAACGACACTGTTGCAGTCATCGTTTTTGATTCACCGAGACGAGTAATTGGTAATCCACCCACACACACACACAAATACACATCACAAACAATGCGCTTCTCAACAGCAACCGCGGCCCTCGCGGCCCTCGGCCCCCTCTCCGCCGCCGCCGCCGAGTCCCCCTTTGAGCAATACAAAGCCAAATTCCAAAACTTCCTCTCCAGCTTCTCCGGCAGCGCGGGCATCCCCGAAGCGGCCGACAACGTCCAAGTACCCATCCCCAAGCCCAAGAGCAAGACGGTAGAACCCAAGAAGATCGACACCTTGACTCTGGCCAACTGGAAGGACACGCTTTACGCCCCCGTCCACGCCGAGGCTACCACCCCCGAGGAGTTGCTGGTGCTCATCACGGGCGGGAACAATACTTGCTTCTCGGATAATGCCGCCCCTTTTCCACTCTCTCGTCCCTCAAACTCACAATCAACTGACCCCTATGAAATTTCCAGGCCGCTGCGACAAACTCGACACGGCCTTTTCCCAATCGGCACTCAAACTCGCCTCTACTCAAACCAACCCCCGATAATTCTCCACTTTGCCAGTGTGAAACTGCGCACGACGAGTCGCGTGATTCGCGTCATGGCATACTTCGTGTGGCTCTGGCACTGCTCACGGGCGTGATGCTGGCGTGTTTGAGATTCTCGCCTGCGCCATACCGAGACGGGGTTGTACGTTAAGCGCTT
>NW_001914856.1:2598450-2600447 GCF_000226545.1 Podospora anserina S mat+
GGGAGAGTGTTGCATGGGTTTGGGGAAGAGGGAGGTGAATTCTTGGAGGGAGATGATGGCGGGGAGTTGGGCGGGGATGAGGAGGTAGTTTGTTAGGATGGTGGTTTCGGTGATGGGGGGCATTTTTTGTCTTTGTTTGTGAGATGTGTGGTGGTGAGATGATAAGTGGGATGATGAGTGAGATGATGAGTGAGATTGATGAGTGAGATGATGGGTGGTGATTGGTGTGAGGTTGGCAGCTGGGAATGTTGTGTTTGATGAGAGGGTTGTAAGGTGGATAGATGGTGTGATGAGTCTATGTCAGTATCGAATGAGTTGGACTGTTGTAGAAGCATGGATATGAGTTTGAATGACGCGTAAAGTGGCTTGCTGCAGGCTGAAGGAAGTCGCTGAGAGGCGCTAGGGGGGTTGCTGCTTCGCGTGTTCCCGTGATCCGTGCTCTCAGAGATCCTTGGTTCCTATCTATCAACTCCCATCCCTGGCTGTTGTCAAGAGCCAAACACCCAAATCTTCCTGACTTTTCATTCACTTATCGTCGACAAACTGCCGACGCCGAGATCTCACAAACTCTAACCAAGGACCCGCAGATACTGCGTGTTTTCGACTTGCTCCCCTCGCCGCCGAGCATTTTCTGGGCTGCTTAGTCGTCGACTTTTTTTTTGGCGAGAGAGAGAGAGAGAGAGAGAGAGAGAGAGAGAGAGCGAGACGGTAACCACACTCCTTGATGAATCTCACTGGTCGCTTCATTCATTTTTATTGACGCCTATTTAGTTGTCTATCGAGATTTTTGACGCGATCAAGACCTCTGGCGCAAAAGGAAAACTAGAATTTGCATGATGGCTCCATCCAAAGCCACCCAGGCTCCCTTTGTCAAGGATGAGCGGGTCCTCTGCTTCCACATGGAGATGCTGTACGAGGCCAAAATCCTCGACGTTCAGGCCGCCGACAGTAGTGACGGCTGGCAGTACAAAATCCACTACAAGGGCTGGAAGTCCAGCTGGGATGACTGGGTCCCGCAGGACCGCGTTCGCAAATTCACAGACGAGAACAAGGAGCTGGCTTCGCAACTCATGGCCCAGTACAAGAACCTCCAGTCCGGCAAATCGAAGGGACCTAAGAAGGGAACGACTGCTGCTCGCACCGGTGGTTCCGACATGAGTTCTGCTCGTGGCAGTGAGGAGCGTACCCAGCAGGGGGCGACGACGGCCAGCGGGCGAGGCAATCAGAGACGTGCTCGTGATTATGATCTTGAACAGGTGAGTTGGCATTTGCATTTGCTTACATTGTTTGTCTTTCTGCGACACAGTCGGGCCGGGTGCCTTCCTTTTTGCATTTTACACACACAACCATCTGCCTCTTGAAACACAATATCTTGAATTCTGGAGGAGAGCTTTCATGGGTGGTCGACTGCCCGGGACATCACTTTTGAAGCATAACTTGGAGGTATTACTTGGAGTTGGGACGAAAGAGATTTGGTGAATCAACACTGGGCCGGGGGGATCAGAGCAACAACATTCGACTGTGGGTGAATAAGGAGGGTCACTCTCTGGCGTTCTCCTCACAATAAGACCCGCGTTCAGCACCGCACACAATAGTAGCATGGCGTTGCTCCCTCTGCGACTGTCCAGCTGTTTCAAGCCAGCCCTCGCCGACTACATCTTCTTGAACAATTCACGCCCACCAATCTCCAATCTCGGCGTTGCGGACCTTTTCCCACCACAATACCCTCAGTCGCAGGACCACGACATCGACACATCTCGGCGAAAGGAGCAATTTTCAAACACACGTACAATATCTACAAATTGTCGTGATCCGCCGCTGCAATGCCTCCTCTTCGAAGATCAACTCGCGTCGTCCCTCCTCGGCCTGCCCCAACCACTCGAGTCACTCGAGCCACCAAAGCAAAGATGATCCAGCCAAAGGAAGACGAGACAATTGAGGAAAAGCTTGCGCGGTACGTGTCTGAAGCCGACTTGCACGACAACTTACTGTGCTTC
>NW_001914856.1:2600597-2616689 GCF_000226545.1 Podospora anserina S mat+
GCGACTTCGGTCTATGTTAAAAACGGCCGCATCAATTTTCATGATCGCTACGTGATGAAGTCTCAGCGCTCCGACAAGGGCAAGATTGGCATCAATCACCCCAAGATTCTCAAAGCCAGACAGCAGGGCGTACCCCCACAGGTGATGGCGCAGATTGAACGCAACTGGGAGTATATCGACCCCAGCTTCAACCCCCCCCTCGCCGGACTCCCTGCCGAGGTTCGATACCCGGACCGGGTGCCTCACTTCAAGTCTGGGCAGCCTGGTGCTGCCGACACCCTCTTGAAGTTCGAACAAGCGACCCGAGTTTTTCATTGCAAGCTCCAGAGGATGGTGTTCAACATCCAGCAGTTCATTCTGTCCTGCGGGGAAGTAGTCGACGAGGCTAGCGAGGACACCTCCCCGCTTGCCTTTGAGCGGGTTTTTGCTGTTCCTCGTGGCTGGTTTATCTCTTCAGACAAGGTGTTGGCCCCCAGGGCTTATCGGTTGATTCCCGATTCTGTATGTTTCTAACTGTCATGACGACTACCTTCGACACAAGCGTTTGGAGGATACAGCCTTTAGCTTTTTCTTTATCATTCGTCCAAACTATCGATCCGAGTGGATTGATAGCACATCCTATGTCCAGTGGCAGGGCGCTTCTTTGGTTTGGTTTGATTTCTGAAATATACAGCAAGCTAACATGTTACATAGGAGGACAACTTCCACAACCGCCCCTCGATCAATATCCCTCTCCCCGACCACATGAAGGCTCTCTTGGTCGATGACTGGGAGAACGTCACCAAGAACCAGCAACTGGTGCCCCTGCCCCATGCTCATCCCGTCAGCGAGATTCTGGACGACTATCTCGCCTACGAGCGCCCTCACCGTGAGGAGGGTTCATCTGCCTATGACATCTTGGACGAGACTGTTTCGGGTCTCCGCGAGTACTTTGATCGCTGCTTGGGCCGCATTCTGCTCTACAGGCATGTCGTTCTTTGAGCTCTTTTGGTAGGCCGTCGACTGACTGATATCGTAGATTCGAGCGTGGCCAATACCATGAGATGCACCAGTTGTGGAACTCCTCCGACCCCAACCACACTTGTGCCAGCGACACCTACGGTGCTGAGCACCTGACTCGTCTCCTTGGTATGTTTTCTTCCTACACTCCTGCACAATTGAGGAGCGTGCTAACCACATCCCGTATACAGTCTCGCTTCCCGAGCTTATCGCGCAGACCAACATGGATCAGCAGTCCGTCAACCGCCTCCGCGACGAGCTGGAGACGTTCACAAAGTGGTTCTCCCGTCAGCATTCTCGCTACTTCGTCAACGAGTACGAGCAGCCCGGCAATGACTACGTGGATGCGGCGAAGAGCACTTAGGATAATGCTCCTCCTCTTGCATCCCCTAGCGCGGCGTCGTCGACCCTGTCGGAGCTCAGCTCGCCCGACTCATCGGATTAGATGATTGCGATGCAGAGGTGCAAGCGTCTGGCATGACAGCGATGGATACGGCTGAAGAGGCAGTCGTCGGGTTATCCACTTGAGTGAGGGTATCAGCAACCGACATCGGCTTTTTCTTTGGTATTTTACTTGCCACCCACGGGCAAAAGCCTTGTTCATTCTTCATCACTTATCAAAGTCACCATCTCGATTTCGACATCAGCCACATCTACAGTATCACCACACAAACTTGAGTTTTTCCTCCTCCACAAATTCCTCTGGACATATCTGCTTCACTTCGGTGTAGCTTGGCCACTCTTTTTGCTTGATTAATATCCGAAAGATCTGCCACTCTGGTTAGATGCGACTAGGATGGTCAGGGAAGAAGAGAGAGGTAGAGAGGGAAAGACTGCTTCGTCAATCAATTCATCACACTGCACACCACAACGTCTTCTACACACTGCACAACCCAAAAGCCCGAGTTTTTAATTTCACCAAGCGACATTTTCTTCCTTTTTCTCTCTGGGCTTCATTTTTCCGTTGTTCAAGGGGGGTTAGGATTGATATCAACTGGGTGGTTCTCTGGGAAGGGTTGTCTTTTTTTTTTCTGTCTTTTTTTTTGTTTTCGACTATTGTGCACTTTTAGGATCCAGGTAATCATCAGCTCATCATGACTGGGCAAGCAAGCCGTGAGGCAAAAACAAGGCCAGTTTTTCGTTTTCGACAGGTCAATCAGAGGGAAAGGTCTCGGTTTTATTCACTCAGAAAGAAGCATTTGATAGGAGCCAGGGAAGCTGTGGTTGGTGGACAAGGAGGGTACAAGGGTGAGCTTGGACTTACTTGGGAAAACTTGCTGTGGCTTTCGGGGTTCTTGGGATTTTTTTTTGATGGGTAGGGAAGAGGCGAATTATAAGAGGCTGTTCTCAATTATTGTTTGTTGGGGTGTGGTGATGGTGATGTGACGTGCTTTGTGCTGGCTTTTGCTTGTGGTTTTGATGTGGTTTTTACTGGTCTCTTTGGGGGGTTGAAGAGAGGTTAGGTATATGAGTTGGTAATGTGTCAATGTGTTGGTGGCATCTCTGGAGAGCACCCATTTGATGAACTCTCCTCTCACCTCCAACTCCGACATCACGTATTCGAGCGGTAGTGTCATGCGTTCATTTTCCTTTATTTCCCTTTTGGTATCCCCCAACAATATCATACATTCCCTTCCCCTTCCCTTCCCTTCCCTTACCTTCCCTTCCCTCTTTCCTCCCCCTTTCATCCCCCATTCATAATCTAACCTGTCCACCCGCCTCAGTCCTAACCCCCTCAACTGTCATCTCCCCGCCCTCCTCCCCCCGAAGTCTAGCCAGAACCCTCGACCCAACCTTTTGCCCCCCATCCTCCATCCTCGGCGCCATTTTTTCCAAGTAGAAGCCGCTGTCGGGTCTCCTCTCAGCCTTGACCTCCCACTTTTCCAGCTTGCGGTCGACCTCGGCGACTTTGACGAGTTCTTTCACTTTCATGATCATGCCTGCGAATTGGGGCTCGACGGGGTGGTAGACGGTCTGGGAGCGCTTGTGGAGGCCGAGAGCAGATAACACGTCGCGGGTGCGCTGGGGGAGGCCGATGGCTGAGCGGTGGAGGGTTATGCGGAAGTAGGACATGATGGCGGTGGGATGTGTGGCTGTGGTGGTTGTGGGAGCTGGGAGGGGGTTAGCTTGCGTTCTGAACGGGAGGGGAAATTGGTAGGGTGTTCTCTCCGAGGTGTGAATCCCCCTCCAGATCTGGGGAATCAAAAAGTCGGTTGCTCGACGACGACAAGAACAAACCTTTTTGTTATCTCCTTTTTCCCTTCTTCTCCTTCTCAGCAAACTATCGACCAGCGGCGCGAATCCAATCTCCGACTCGACTCGTGTGATTTACTATCTCTTCGGACCTTCGTTGACGAACTGACAATCTTCGGAATCGGCAGCAAAACAGTCGCGATAGCTGGGTCAATCAGCGATTCATGCCAAGGCCTACCCATCCCAGTCCAACCCCAACCCCGGAGCCGCCCAAACTCAAAACCACGGAAGAAATTCTGCCGGGCTTTTCCGCTTTTTGGGACCGGAGCTTTTGGTGGGGGGTTCAAGGTTCCCCACTATAGCTCCCGCTTTCAAGTTCTCAAGGTGCCCAGCTTGAAATGACTTGGCACCGCCGCCGGGAGCTCCGTCATTGAGGATGGTACGGATGTCAGATGGTTCCGACCCGACCGAGCCGAGGACTTTTTAGCAATGCTGAGGATGAGGAGAATGAGATTATACTGCAACGATCAGAGAATGGTGAGGAAATCCATGGGGCTTGGGTTACACGGAGTACACACCCACCCATCAACCACCACCATCACCAGCATTCCCGTCCCCCGGGCAGTTCGGCGATTCAGCTCCTTTGCGGGTAGGTAGCTTTGAGGCCGACGACAAAGTACCAGTACATTGGTATGTACAGCTACTTTCGAGTTGTTTTGACACAAAGCACAACTCCGCAGGTTCCATTCAACACGAGACCCTGGAACAACCAACAACCCAAGGAAAGCTTGCGGTTCCACCTGGATGCGAGGAGGGGGGGGGGGGGGGAAACATTCATCCAAGCCAAATCCTAACCGCCAAAATTGGCAACAGCTCGTCTGTCTGTCTGTTTGTTTGTTTGTTTGTTTGTTTGTCTGTCTGTCTGGCCGTCCAAGCCGGCATTTCAACATTTGTCAGTGGACAGTAGTTCCAGCCCGGAAATCTATCCAACCATAGGAGGTGAGCTCTCAAACGACCCCCGCCATTGTAACACCACCACCACTTATCGACATCAGAATCGTGGGGTATCAACTTGGCGATGTGTTCGCAATGATTGAACAGAATGGGGAAAGTTGAAGTCCAGAATTCCAAATTCTACACAGAATAAGGGAGACAGAGACCCCCACGATCTTGATATCCTTGATCGAGGGCGCCATCCCAAAGCCAAGAAGGCCGCTCACCCGCATCGTCAAAAGCCAATTCCAAATACTACATCACTAGCCTCAACCTTTCTCGAGCAAGCATCTTCACTGCGTTTCCAGAACCTTGGCGTACATGAGATACAACTTCACTCACCACCATAGCAACAAAATGTAAAACATGTCGACACACATTCCTCTTTCGTTATAATCCCCTAGTTCGCCATGTGGAGGATGTACCTCCTGAATGTTGGACCCCGACGCAATGCAAGCTGCAGGAACAGCCCGAGAACATAGTCAAGATAAGGAGCATGTGAAGCTCACCCTGGTCCCATGTGGGCAGGCAGTGACTATCATGACACCGGAGCTGCATACCACGAGGCAAGGCACTGCGGGATGACGGGCATCATGTCCAACACAGCAGGTCCCCATCTGATCACCATGCATGTCGGGGGACAGAGGTACTGTGCATGTCCCTCTTCCAAATAGTCACAAGAAGCAGGGACGGAATTGACTCCCAGCTTGCTTGGGAACTGCCATCTCGAGTATCCTGGCGCAACCGTTCACCGAGGGATGGTATTCACTCACGGATGGTATTCATGAAGATACACTTTCGGACGAAAATCATGGACCATCACAAGCACAAAATCTCTCACGGTAAACCAAGTACAGCAACAAATCACTTCCATATCTTCATTAAAGTGCTTAGCTATGTAACTAAAAAAATCACAACAAGAGGTGTTCAAATCCCATCCCTTGATTTCCCATCCATGACCGTCCCCACCACCCATCCGTACACAACCCCCCCAATGTCTAGCATCTTTTCCACATGTTGCATGGATAGCAAACAAAAGACGAAAAGACATCAGACAATACAGAGTTCAAAAAAAATAAAAAAAATAAAAATCATGACCAAATAATTCCATTCGTTGACGTAAAAAAACGTGTAGTTTCCTCTAAACCCATGTCCGTTTGCGCGCCAACTTTTGATTTGTCTAACAATGCCCAAAAACCGCTTACATCTGCACCTCAACACGGCCCTCGGCGCCTGGAGGACCAGACTGCTGGAGGGAAGGAAGAAGGTAGGTGATATCATCCCAAGGATGGCGGTAGAGGCCAGTACGCAGTCTCTTCTGATCGAGGTAGTGGGCAATAAGACCAATGCTGCGACCAAGAACAAAGAGACCGTTGAGCACACCCATGCCGAGGTAGTCCTCGGCCTCCTCGGCGGTGAAGGCACCGCAGTTTCTGACCAGGTCCACGAAGCAGACGGCAATGCAGCCGTCGACGTTGAGAATGAGGTTGTCCTTCTTGGAGGTGGTGACGGTCTCGACGGCGAGCGCATAGTCGAGAAGCTTGTGGTTGGGGAACTTGGCCTTGACGTACTCCTTGACGAGCTCCACACGCAAATCGGGGTTGTTGCGGGACTTGACACGGTGACCAATACCGGGAATGAGCTTGTTCGCCTTGCGCATGCTGTCGACGAACTCACGGGGGCTGAGGCCCTTGTCAAAGGCCTTGGTGAACTCCTCGGCGGCACCGTCAAGGGCACCGCCGAAACGAGAACCGATGGTGAGGAGACCAGAGACGAGAGCGCTGATCAGGTCCTTACCGGCACGGGTGGTGATGATGGTGTTCATGGCACCCGACACGGCGGGGCCGTGGTCAGCGGTAAGCATGAGGACCATCTCCAAGAACTTGGAGGCGTATGGTGGGAGGCGGCGGCGGAACCACAGCAGAGACATGACACCACCGATACCGATATCTTCCCTGAACACGTCCGAGATGGGCATACCAGCGTAGAGGAGTTCCTGGCCACGGTCATCGGAAATGGTGGAAATGAAGGCAGCGGGCTTGCGGATGAGACCAAGCTCCTGGGCCCACGAGTAATCGATGGGGATCTTGGGCACAACGGGCTCGGGCTGGGGCTTGATGGTGCCCTCCTTGACGAGCTTCTCGTACACCTGCCCGAGGAGAGCGGGCATGTCCTCGAAGGTCTCGGGGACGTAGAAACCGGCCTCCCTCATGCTCTCGTTCTTCATCTTGGCAGTTTCGAGCTGAGAATTGGCAAAGGCACCAGCGTGGCCGAACTGAACCTCAGTCTTGAACATGCTGGCGCAGGTACCGATAGCCCACGCGACAATGGGCTTGGTAATGATGCCCTGCTTGACGGCATCAATGACCTTGTACTCCTCGACACCACCGACCTCACCGAGGAGGACGAGGATCTTGCACCCAGGATCGGCCTGGTAACGCAAGAGGTGGTCAATGAAGGTGGTGCCGGGGTACCGATCACCACCAATGGCCACACCCTCGTAGACACCATCCGTGTTGTTGGCAATAATGTTGTTGAGCTCGTTGGACATGCCACCGGACTTGGAAACGTAGCCGACGGAACCCTTGCGGTAGAGCTTGGAAGCAACAATGTTGTCCATCATACCACCAGTGTTACCAATCTTGAAGCAGCCGGGCTTGATGCCACCGACGGTGGCAGGGCCGATAATGGTGACGCCCTTCTTCTTGGCAATGTGGGCGATCTCACGAGCACGCTGGAGGAAGCCAAACCGTCAGTCTCTCGACCAATCGCTGCTGAGACGAAAACACTTACACGCTCGGGGACACCCTCAGCAATGATGGCAATGGTCTTGATCTGGGGGTACTCCATCAGCTCCATGGTGGACTGGTAGACTGAGCGGGAGGAAGCAAAGTTGACAACGACATCAACATCGGGGTGCTTGGAAATGGCCTTGGGCACCTCCTGGTAGACCGGGAGAAGAGTCTCGCTGGTGCCCCAGTACATCTTGCTGACGAACTGGCCGCCGAATGTGTAGATGATGCCGGCGACGGAGGGGGTCGCCCGCTTGCAGATGAAGTCGAAATCGAGCATGCCCTGCACGGCGCGGGGCTGCATGCCGTAGACGAAGCATCTCGTCTTGTCGTTGAAGAGAGCGTGGGCGGGGAGAGGGCTCAGTGGCCTGCTGGGGGCAGCGAATCTGCGAATGTTGTCGTTGGCAGACAGACCGCCAGTTGGGTTGGAAGCACCATTCGCACCATTGGTGCCGTTGGAGGCAGCGGGAGACATGGTGGGTTCTGCGTCTGTCTGGCTGTGGTGAAGATGTGGGTTCTGTTGCCTTCTTGGAACAAGAGAAAAAGAAAACAGCAAGAGAAGGGGAGGAGGGAGGAGGGTGAGGGTGGTGATGGTGGAAATGTAGAAGGGCAGAAAAGGAGAGAAAGGAGAAAGTGATTCTCTGAAAAGATGGAGAGGAGAGGTGGGTGGTGGCCGAGGTGGGTTGGATTTTGGGTGGGAGGTTTTTTGTCGGTCCTTGTGTCCCTCTCTCGTTGATGGGAACGGGCTCTCGGGGGGGGTTTACCTGCTACTCGAGAGCTGCAGGGCGTGAGGTGGGCGAGAGCTCCGCAGTTTAGTGAAGCAGTGCCCTGGCGACAGCTAGCTTGCTGGAATCCCAAGAAATGTTGCGGGCGCTAGCCGTAGCTAATTGGACCGACACCAGGTCAACCATCCAACAAACACCGCCAGTTTCCCCAACTCTTTTTCGCACACCCTGGTCGCATCATGTCCGATCGCCCAGCGGACTTTCACCAATTCCAGCCAGACCTGCGCTTTTCTGGCCAGCGAACTTTGACAGCGGGCGGTCGAGGGTGGACCCCGCCGTCCCTTGGCAAGGTCTGGTGCGGCCCATGTACAGGTACCTGCGAGGCCCGGAGCCACCAGAGCCACAGCATGATCCGATCTTCGCTGGCACCAAGCCCCCGACACTCTTCCAAAATGTTCTTTATCATCATCAACAATCGACCGTGCTCCCATGATGAGACAGAGAGAGATCAAGATGGGAGGAACATATGAGACAGTCCTTCAAGGTCAAGGTCAACAGGCATGGCCTGCTGAACACGGTGCCGAGAACACTTGCCAGCGCGGGGTAACCTCCATAAGCTCTCCATAACCCACATTCTCGAGAGACGGGATCAACTGTGATCTGACCTGGAGACGGTATGGAGACCGGGGCCCGATCGGCAACGGCGGGCGGGGACAGGAGAAGGTCGTAAAAGATCCAGCTAATTTTTACAGGCACCCACGCACCCACACACAATCATACACATTGAACCAGGCCAAGGGCCGACCGAGCCGGACGTGTACACATGGCAGGCTGATGGCAGAACACCTGTTGCTGCTGTCGTGAGGAAAGGAAAGGAAAAGAAAAGAAAAGAGAGACACCCGTCAGACCGTCAGGCTCGAGACAGGACAGGACAAGATGTCAGCCCGGGAGCCCGTGATACAGGATGACCCCAGGAGGACGGGAGCTGCTGTTCGGGGCCGGATGATCCCCAACACCCTCCGCCTTGCGGACGCCGTGATGCAGGGAATCCACAGCCGCAGACAGAGACTCAGACCTCGGCGAGATGCGCTGAGGTGAATGGAAGATGGATGGCAGTCGGGGCATTGCCAGGGACGTATCGTATGCACCTTACTGCGCACACCTATTGCACGAACAGCACCTCAGTTTCACGACGAGAAGTCCCACTGTCGTCGCAGTCAGGTAGCTCTGCGCCGCCTGCGTGCCTCCGCAGGATCCAGAAACTCAAAACCATCGAGACTCAGTGATTTGAGGTTGGTTCTCAAGGTGAAGAGGGCGGAAAGAAAGGAGAGAGAGAGAGAGAAAGATGGAGAAACAGGACAGGATGGACAGAATGCAGGGTTCGGTCGGGTCCCCCCCTCGACGGGGTTAGCTAGGTAGGCTTGGGAGCTGGAGGTGTCACCGAAGTATTGGTACCTCGGGTCCCTTGACCGCCCCCAGGACAATTGCCCCGCTTGGGTTCAACCCACCAACCCCAATGGTTTGGCTTGATTTTGGCGGGCGGGACATTGGTACCTTTTTTCTGGCCCATCCCCCCCAACCCAAATCCCAAGGAAGCGACGGTCCCATTCCCTTGCGTGCCCGCCCAGAGCAACAAGTGAAAGAAGTTAGTTGCTGCTCGTTTTCCAAATCACTCTCCTTTTTTCGACATTCTCCTCCATCTCGTCCTCTCTCTCCCGGTGTCCTCATCCCTTTAACGAATTGCCCCTCGTTTGAGCACTCGCCCAGTCCACCCACTCGGGAAGAAGCTTGGTAGCTCAATCAACTTTAGGTGAGCAACCCCTCGCATTCAATGCGTTTCCCGCCTCCATCATCATCATCCTCCTCCTTCACTTTCACCGGGCCACAAAGCTGACCACTGCAAACTCTCAAGAAACAGAAGACGAAAGGAACAACCACACAACTCACATCATGTCGGCGAAGAGCATTCTCGAGGCCGATGGCAAGGCCATCATCAACTACCACCTCACTCGCGCCCCTGTGATCAAGCCCAGCACTCTCCCTCCCCCTACCAAGCACAACCCCCCTCCTAGACTCGCCTCTCTTCACTTTCCCGAGGACCAGGACGTCTCTACCGTTCTTGACCAGGCTGAGGTCACATACCCGTGGCTCCTCCAGTCGGATGCCAAGTTCGTTGCGAAGCCCGATCAGCTGATCAAGCGCCGTGGAAAGAGCGGTCTTCTCGCTCTCAACAAGACATGGCCCGAGGCGAAGGCGTGGATCGCTGAGCGTGCTGGCAAGACACAGCAGGTTGAGCATGTCGAGGGTGTCCTCCGCCAATTCCTGGTCGAGCCCTTTGTGCCTCACCCCGCCAACACCGAGTACTATATCAACGTAAGTGTGGCGCGTGCTGGTTGGTGTGTTTCGTAACGGAGGAATTTGGCGCTAACGAATCCCTTAGATCAACTCAGTCCGCGATGTAAGTTGGTTGTGTGCATCTCCAATTGAATGAAGCCAGGCTTGGCAAAACCCCAATCGCCAATCGGAAATCGTTGAGGGTGGTGTTGTCAACGCAGGATGCGGATGTTGAAAAATCGCATGGCAGATGAAGAAAACAAAGCCAGAATGCAAACACCGGGATTTTCTGGGGGTTTATAATCTGCAGCGATCGTTCATGCCGGTCCTGGCGTTGCGGGCCGCCTGATACAGGCTACCGAGCCGGACGAGCGGAAGGCTAAACCAGGTTATGCTGTGGATCTGGCGCCATCAAAGTCTCACTTGCACCTGTTGCTTGTGCACGCCGCTCCAACACCGATGCAACTCCAAAAAGAACCTATAACTGACCATGATATCAGGGCGACTGGATTCTCTTCACCCACGAGGGCGGTGTTGATGTTGGTGATGTCGACGAGAAGGCCGAGAAGATCCTCATCCCCGTGGATCTCTCCGAGTTCCCCTCCAACGAGGAGATTGCCGCTACGCTCCTGAAGAAGATCCCCAAGGGTCTTCACAATGTCCTGGTTGACTTCAGTAAGTTGACAAGCTTATTTTTTTTGGGGGGGGGGAACTTATCTGCGGTGCATCTGCTTACCAAGAAACCCTAGTTGTCCGTCTCTATGCCGTCTATGTTGACTGCCAGTTCACATACATGGAGATCAACCCCCTTGTGGTCATTCCCAACGAGGATGCCACTTCCGCCAGCGTTCACTTCTTGGACTTGGCTGCCAAGCTCGATCAGACTGCCGACTTCGAGTGCGGTGTGAAGTGGGCCATTGCCAGATCGCCAGCTGCTCTCGGCATCACTGCCCCATCATCAGCCAACGGTTCCGTCAACATTGACGCCGGTCCCCCAATCGAGTTCCCTGCTCCCTTCGGCCGTGAGCTCAGCAAGGAGGAGGCTTACATCGCTGAGCTTGACGCGAAGACTGGCGCTTCCCTCAAGCTTACCGTCCTCAACCCCAACGGCAGAATCTGGACTCTGGTCGCTGGTGGTGGTGCTTCCGTCGTCTACGCCGATGCCATTGCCTCTGCTGGTTTCGCCGACGAGCTTGCCAACTATGGTGAGTACTCTGGTGCTCCCACCGAGTCCCAGACCTACCACTATGCCCGCACTGTCCTCGACCTTATGCTCCGTGCGCCATTGAGCGACAAGGGCAAGGTCCTGTTCATCGGTGGTGGTATTGCCAACTTCACCAACGTTGCCTCCACCTTCAAGGGTGTGATCAAGGCCCTCAGAGAGTACGCCAAGGCTCTCAACGAGCACAACGTCCAGATCTGGGTCCGTCGTGCCGGCCCCAACTACCAGGAGGGTCTCAAGAACATGAAGGCCGCGACACAAGAACTCGGCCTCCAGGCCAAGATCTTCGGCCCCGAGATGCACGTCAGCGGTATCGTGCCCCTTGCCCTCATCCCCGGCAAGTGGGAGGCTGCCGGTATCGAGGAGTTCAAGGCTTAAATGTGCCAGTATGAATGTCATGATGAAAAATTCATTTTGAGGACCTAGGTAGCACCCTTCCATGTCTATCCAGTCTCTTCTCTGCCGTGTTCTTCTGTTTTCTTTTTTTGTAATTGGGGCGCATCTTTCATGCCGGGTGGGCGGGTAGGAGGGGAGAACGGATAAGAATGGAAAGGGAAACGGTTCTGTTTATTTGTCACAAACCCCTTTGTTTAGAAAGTATAATAAAACGAGGAAGCGCTATGTAGTGTAGCTAGTTGCTGCTGTTCTTGTTTTGGGATTTTTCTGTTGTTTGGCTGGCAAGCTAGATGGAGCGGAAAAGTTGAAATACGTACGCTTCCTAGTGTTTGTTTGGATTGCTTTGCTGTGGTGTTTGATTTGGTCATTGATCCATAGTTTGCGAGGCATTGAATAGCTAGATTTGGTTCTCATATCTGAAACCAAGATTCCCTGAGGCTTGAATGTGAAAGATGTTGTCGAGTGCCAGACTGATGCCTAGGTTTTATAAATTCAAGGGACCGAGAATGTTTGGATGGGCCCAAGGTCAGCCAAAACACACCTTTTGCACCCACGACCCCAAACCAGGGTTTCAATAAGAGAACTGTAAATAAACAAGGTTAGGTTGAAAACGTAAGATATGATTCAGGCACACCACAACAAAAGACATGGCAGTGAGCATGACAGCCAAGTAGGGGGTACGGTACACATGATATACATTCTTTCTTCCTCTTCTTTTACTATAAACCAACACAGCTCGTTACCAGAATCATCATCTTTAAAATCTCCCCAGGCAACTTTAACTTTCTTTTGTGCAACCTTCATTTCCAACCGCCGCCACCTTCCGAAATATCGACAGAATCCCCCTTCATACAACAGAAAACCAACCTCTCCACCACAACTTGCAGAAACGAAATATATACAACAAACCACCCCCATCCAACCCCTCTATCAACCAGGCTCCACGCTTCAAAAAGAAAGCAACGGCGCAAAAAAGGGGTATCATACGGTGTGTGTTCCCATCGTTTTTTTTTTTCAACTTGTGTTTTGTGCCAGAAAGAAGAAAAGAAAAAAACACACCAAGCATTAGATACAAACAACTTCCTCCTCCTCCGCCACCTCCTCCTCTAAAAAAACCAACTATACCACACACACACACACACACACACACACACACACACACACACACACAACAGGTATCATCATAGCCGACTAAAAGTTTCCACCAAAAAAAAAAGCCAAACAAACATGATGACAGGTTAAATCCACTTTAGAAAGCAGCAACCAAAGCAGCAACACCCATCACGAGAGCCAAGACACCACCACCGACCCCATGGCCAGCAGCGCTGTTCTCCTTGTCATCACCATCACCACCGTTGGTGCTGCCCTGCGAGCCGGAAGATCCAGAAGACCCAGACCCAGCGCTGAGGTTAGCAGTGTTGGAACCGGGGGCTGTTATTATCTCACATGTCAGCGAACAAAACTCAACACAAGATTTGGAGACGGGGAAAGAAAAAGGAAACCCACCATTAACCTCATCATCCGCCAAAGGCTTAACAGCCAAATCCTTAATCACCGTCCCGTCCGCGTTCCGAACCTCATACTTGACCTTCCAGTCCTTGATCTCCACCAGCTTCCCCGCCTTCGGCTTGTTCTCAATCCCATTGTCAATCATCTCCTTCGCCCCCGGAGGCAGCACCGGCAGCGTAAAGTTGTTCTGGAACCCATCAACCGTGATCAGTTTGGGACTGCAGCTCACCGGCTTAGGCGTGCTGCTCTTTGGCTTCAAGCTCTGCAGCTTCTTAAAGTCAAGCTTCGCATACTGATCCCGGAGAGAGTAAAAATCGCTCATCAGGGTAGCCGGGCCCTCCTCGGTCATGTTGACAAGGCCGTAGTTGTTAGGCTCCTGGGTGTACTCGTACACGATACCGCCGGCAAAAACGTCGTACATGTCCGGGCCGTAAATGCTGCCGATCTCGGTGAAGATGCGAGGGGAGGGGGTGTTGCACCCAAACTCGGAAAAGAAGACGGGCACGGGGGTGTTTTCAAAGCCCTCCACCAGCTTGTCAAACGACGACTCCGTAAAGGACGAGTCGCCGCACCAAGAGTACGAGTTGAGCGCAAAGAGGTCGCCCATCGACATGTCGTCCTTGTCGCCCTGAAGCGAGCAGGTAAAGTAGCTGAACGAATCCCACAGAACCTCGCGCACATCAGCGGCAGAGTAACCCACGGGGATCTTGCGGTCAGACCAGTTCTTGATGTAATTCTTCAAGTCGCGAGTGACCGCGCGGACGTAGGAAGGAACAAACTCGGTCGTCTCCTCCTTGTCAATGACCTCGTTTCCGGAGAAGAAAGCCAAGGTGTTGGGGTAGTCCTTGAAGGCCTCGACGACGGCGAAGGTGCGGTTGAGGTACGAGGCGTAGTACGACTTGTAGACCTCGAACGAGGTCAGGGCCTCGCCCGGCATGGGGGAGTTGACGTCGAGGAGCATGTACATCCCCGCGGCGTTGAAGATGGAGACGCACTCGTCGTGGTTGAGGTCGGGGTTGAGGTTGTAGACCCGGATGGCGTTGACGCCGAGGATCTGGAGGAGGGCGGCGTCGCGCATGCAGACGTCCGGGTCCGAGAGGGGGTCGCGCTTCTTCTTGGGGTCATATCCCGCCGAGCCGCCGGGCTGGTAGGCCATGCCGACGATTTGGAAGCGGTTGCCGGTTTTGGGGTTGACGAAGTCCTGGCCCTTTACCTCGAGGGGCTGGAGGGCGGCGACGGCGGTGGCGCCGAGCGCCAGGAGCGCGGATTGCATCTGTTGCGAGAGGTCAGCATGGCGGCTTCGGCGAGAGACGGTAGGCAGACGGAGAGACGTACAAGCATGGTTGCGGGTGCTTTAGCTACTATTACTGAGACAGGTTGGGTTTGAAAGGTTGGAACTCGTAAAAGTTGGAATGTGGTGGTTAGAAAACTTGGTTGGTTGGGTTTTGTCTGCGCGCGCGTGGAGCGAGTACGAGCAAAATAAGATGCTCAAAGCAAATAGTGGTTCAAAATGTTGTGTCAAAGGAGTGACTAGAATGACAGGAAGGCCCGTTCCTGCCAGTTGGTATGCAAGATGGTTTTGACCTGAAGAGGCTGGCTTGGTTCCCAACAACGGAAACACGAGATGGTGGCTCAGGAGGAGAAGCAGGTCGCAGAAAACAACACGGGGAAGGGGCAACATCTTGAAGGAAAGCCAGCCCCCGGTGATGCGAGCCAGGTCGGGCCTAGCGGCACAAGATGGCAGCCCCCACAGGTACCACAGCATCAGGGGGGTCGACTTTCACTTCATTGGCTGTTCACCGCCTGTCCTGGAGCCGCTCAGGGGTTCTTGTGCTGGAGCTAGGCCTCTTTTTTGTCGAAATTGAGTTATTACGGGTTCAATTTATGCTCTACCTGGGCCGTAATGTCGATGGCTCTCCGCAATGAAAAATGACTGTGACCTGACTGTGCACCACCTGCTCGTATCGAGAGAGCAAAGTCGGTGAGCGGCACAAACCGAGAACAGATCTTCAGGGTCCCCCGTTTAACCTTTTTTTACCCCTCGTCCGAAGGAACAGATCATGAAGTCAGAATGCGGCACCTGGAGAAGTTGACGCCGGCCAAGCAATTGTGCAGATCGTTTTTCTTTTGATATCAAAACCGTTGGGATAGAAGCCGTTTCTCTCGACGCGCTGCGAATCTCCACTTGCCGAGCGTTTCACTTGGTCTTGGAGCGGCGTCTCAGAATGAAGCGGCAGCAGGGTGCTGATTGGCTTGTCGTTGGCTTCGAGAAGATCGCCTTGTGAGCTTTTGTTCATCGCCGGTCGTGATCTCAGTTGTCAATTCAAGATGAGTTGATGAGATGAGATGAAGTGAACACAGCCAGTTTGCCGTGGTTTGGCACGGGCCCGTGAGCTGAGCTCAGTCTTTGACCTCGTGGCGGATGACAAAGCAGGCCTGACAAACGGGTTTCTAGAATCGTCATCGAAGCTTTGCTAGTGATGCCTATCAATTGAGCGATGGATCTCACTCACAGCTCACAACAATATACTTCTTACTATCCTCCGCATCACATTTGACTCAGTTGAGGTGTATCAGTGAATTTTGACTTCTACAACATCAGCGACAACTTCGTCAGGTCTAACACTTCGGCATCTTGTTTAAGACACCAACGTTGTAACATTTTGAGCCTCATCTCACATATCACAACCTTCTTGAGCCTCACACACGTCATCAGGCTTCATCATGGAAACCACCGACACACAACCACATATTGATCAACATGCCAACGAGCTCGAACCATCATCAACAGACTCCCCCGCAGTCGAAATCACCATCAAATTCCCACCAGAACAACACAACCAAACATGGACCTTTGAGTCTCAAGACACCTTCGCCCACCTCGTCCAAGCCCTCGGCCTAGAATTCCCCGAATATGACTGGTAGCTTG
>NW_001914856.1:2616839-2709575 GCF_000226545.1 Podospora anserina S mat+
GAGGGGAGGGGGGATGGGGGTGGGGAGAGTTGAGGGGTTGGTTTTTGAGCATGGTTTCATGAGGTTGATGTTTGTGGGTTTGGTTGGGTTTTGGAGATGTTCAGTTGACTGTCTACGGCAGCCGATCCATGATATATCAAGGAATGTTTCAGACGATAAAGCTACTGTTCACCAAAGCCCCTCTTGCTATGACTTCACCTTAATCGAAGTAATGTTTGTCTGTTCTGATGTTGCTTCAAGCAAGCTATAAATGGATACCGGCCACGTGGGGTCGGTATTGAATGTGATCCATTCCCATCCTTGTCCTTGGGATATCGGCTGATCCCGCAGTTATCGTCAGATACAGTTATCCACCCGGGTTCTTTCCATATCAGTTCACCACAACGCGAAAGAGAAGAAAAAGAAAGAAACAAAACAATAACTTTAGCTGCGGTTACACAGATGCGAGGAGAGCAAGACCGTCGACCCCCTCGACAAAGCAAGCTTGCCACAGTTCCATTAACGAGTTTCACCTCCCACCGCGCGAGCGAGCGAGCGGGCGTGCGGGCGGGCAGACAAGAATCAAGCCCTGTCTCGAGCTGGAGACACAGACAGCCGTTGACTATCAGACCAGGGGTTGGAAGAGGGCGAGAGATCAGTCGGATCGGTCGACGTTCTCGTCCCTTTTCTCGGCTACCTAACACAGTAGGAGCTGACCCAGCATCTTCTCTTTGGTGCAGAACAACCACACTGCATGCATCGTCTTCTGTGCCCGGTTCAGAACAGTCCGCAGCCCAACATCTTATCTTCAATTCAACCGACCCTCTAGAGGGATGGAGAGTTAGGTAGGTAGGTAGGTGACGAGCAGCAGCAGCAGCAGCGCTTCCGAACGAGGGAGGGAAAGCTCAACAGACACACTCTTTTTTTGTCTTGGGAGTGTGACAGGTTTTGACCCGCTAGACAAGGTCGCAAGTCTTTTTGTGGATTGACCAGGTCCCATCCAACATTTCAACACTCGGACAAAGAAATATCATGTTTTCTTGACCAAATTCTTGACCAAACGGTAAAGCGGCACCCCTGGCTTGGTTGAGAGGTTGCTTGAGTATTCTTGTGCCTGAAACTGTATAACATACGGATTATCGTAAACACTTTGCTCGGTTCTCATCTCAAACTAGCCTTTCGACTTCATCTCTACATCTATTCGTCTTTGAGAACCTGGAAGAAATTGAATCTTACGAGATAAAAGTCAGTAAGCAATTAAGTAATCTGCCACTCAACAACCCCCCGCCCCCCCATGACACCTCAAACCACCCCTCACACAGTTATCACCTGAATCACCACCATATTGACTCAAAATATATCATTTCAACCATCTCCCCGCCTCTTCATAACTATCCAGCTACGCATACTCAAACAAACTCATCCGCTTCCACTCCAAGAAAAATACCTCACACCAACAGCACAATGCAAGTAATCAGCTATATATACCAATACCACCACCCCAAGAACAAGCCCTGATATCACTCAGCTGTAGAAATCCCATCTCCTACCCACCAAAATCCTCCCCAATCCAGCATCCAGAAACGCCTTGTTGTGGAAAGTGTTTATTCTATCCATTCCATTGTAATCCCCTCTCCCGGCCTCTAGTTGTAAAAAAGAATAGGCCACCTCCCACCAAGAGTATCTCCAACAAAAGAATGCCTTGCAATCAGCAACGCCCCGAATAATGATGATCAACTCAAGAAAAGTCCAGCAGTCCAGTAAAAAATAATAATAAAAAAAGCGACAAAGAAAACATGATTCTCGGTAAGACAATGCATGAAGCAAAAATGATATATGCCAGAAACGCAACCGAAAAAAGAAAGAAAAAATGCAAAAGGGTATCTCGCCGCCACGTCCTCCACCATTCCCATATGCCACCGGTCTCAAGCAGACCCAGGCTCCTCACAAAGCACAGCATCCGTAAACGTCCCCCCCCTGCTCCCCTCCGAACTCGACGAGCCTTGCCCAGAGGTCCTCGGCCTGTCCCTAACAAAAGAATCCTTCTCCTCCTCGCTGAGCCGCAGTCGAAGCTTCTCGTCCAGCATGCTGACCAATCGCTCACTATACTGGTCCAGTAGGCCGCTCAGCATCGACTCGCTGACTGGCTTGTGCTCGTCCGGCTCGCGGCTGCTCCTGCTCCTGATCGCCCGTTCCCCGAGCGCCGCCGCCGTAAGCCGGAGTTCGGCGTCGAGTTCAGAGAGAACATCACTGTTGATGGAATCGCTCGAGTTTAGTTTCTTGCGGTAGGCCCGTAGTTGACGGCAGGTTTGCTCGGTGGCCATGCTGAGGCTGCCAAAGCCATACCCGCTCCGCATATTTTGGTTGGACTTCTTCTTGGACTTGATGCTCGCCGTCGGCGTCATGTTCAAGGCCGGGAGAGATGGTCGGCGAAACATCCGCGCCCTGTTCTTGGGGCTATCGGGTGGTGGAGGAGGGCTATCTGATCTGCTGCCTCCTGAAGAGGCTCGCCGAGAGGGAGTCTCTTCTGCTACCCCGCTCCCCGGGCTGAGTTGTTGCTTTTCGGTGTTGGGCGTCCTCGCCGTGTTTGTCGTCACATGGAACTTACTAGCCCGCCGATGTGAAGCACGGGGCGGTGATCTACGCCCGCCAGGGGACGTTGTTGGCCGTTGAAACTCGGCTAATTCTGCTTTCGAGAGAACCTTTCGTAACGGCGGTCTGGTGGATGTCGAGATGTTCTTGTCGGGTGACGGATCGCGAGTTCGTGACCCGCCAGCGACGGGATCTTGAAAGTCAAGCGTCCAGATCATAATGGTACCATCCTCGCCCACACTGACGACTCTCTTTCCACCTTCATCACCGTCGATCAAAACGACACCATTGATAGCCTCGGTGTGGCCCCATTCGCGGTCCAAAAACAACCCAGACTGAGCGTCGTATATCCGCACCGATTTGTCCGTGTTGGAGATACCCAGCAAGAACGACAGATCACCATTTCCAAGCTGGCCAAATGTGAGTGATTCCAAAACGACAGATTCCAGTCCCGCCTCATCGTTGCACTTGAAAGACCCAAGCAGCCGCCCAGTTGTGAAATCATAATGGCAGACCGAGCGGTCCAGCAAAGCGACATAGATCGCCTTCTCATCAGGTGTCACCGTCATGGATGACGGAGAAGCCTTTAGTGAAACGACCTTGGAGGGTATCGCGGCCATAGCATCCGGCTCGTTCTCCTTGGTGACCAAATCGTGTATCTGAATCGTTCGATCCAGGGAGCACGTCATGAGCTTATCCTCAGTAGGGATGAGCACTTGCACAACCTTGGCAGTGAACTCCAGTGTCTGGAAGTGCTCAAAAGCACCTGTCGCCAACCGTTGAAACAGTTGGACTGTTCGGTCTCTGCCGCAGGAAGCGATGAGGGTTCTCGACTGGCCCTCGTGAATCGTGATATCCTGGCAGTCTGACGAATGAGCCTTGGTCTCCATCACGCACCCTCCTGTCGAAGAGTCCACGATCCGAAGAACACCCAGCTTGTCGCCAGCAACGAAGAGGCTGCCGTCACCTGTGGCTCTCACCACAACAACTTGATTGACCTCGACCTCGTTGCCCATGTCGAGTTGTTCAATGGGAACATCAAAGGATGATTTGATCATGCCGTCCAGGTCCCAGATATTCACTCGCCCGAAGCCGGCCCACGTGAAGAAAGCGGCACCGAGTTTATTCGACGCAGAGAGCCGCTGGGTGCCAACGATAGGATCACCCGGGCCTGGTATAGGGATGCGTTTTGTGTCGTCTGGGGTAGTCCCAGGCATGTATTCCGGACCCCAAACATCAATCGACTGCTTGCTGTTGACCGTCACCAGGTTTTCAGCCAAGAACCCCATGGCCGCGAGGCCTTCGGAGGTCTGTGAGCTCCGAAGTGTTGGGTCTGGCGTGCCACTGAGGATTCCCTCGAGACTCACGAGGGCGAAATCGCCGTCCTCTTTGCCGCCCACATATACGCTCCCGTTTCGGCTGGAGATGCAGCCAATGTTGAAGCCAAGGTCCAGCACCTTGACCAGTTTCATTTGTTTATTCGTGTCGTCCAACAGGCACACGTGGCCCGTTTCCGAACAGACAATGGCTTTCTCGTCGCTGATGGCGATTGCGCAGACGAATGTTTCGTCCAGCATGGTGCCCAGAAGAATGTTTCTTCCGGAAAGGGGTTTTTGGGCTTGCTGAGCGGCGGCCTGAGCAGCTTGCTCTCCGCCAAACCTAGGCTTCACCGGGGTGGCTATTGAGCCTTCATCCACCCTCCAAACTTTCACGTGACGGACGCCCAGCGTAATCAGGTTGCTGCCCATCCAAAACAAGCCCTTCACCTGAGCGGTACACCGATTTTGTTGAAACAGCTTTGCCGCACCTGTGCGGGGATCGATTTTCCATAGGTAAAGAAACCCATCGTTGGCAGCACCTAAGGAGGCCAGAAATTTGGTGTCTGGGGACCATGCCACGGCGTTGACGCCAAACGTGTGTTCGCTAATCGAGACCAGTGGCGTGTCCGAGGAAACGTCCTGGAGGTTGAATATGAGTACCCGCGGAGCATAGCCCGTCTCGCCCACGGCGAGATATCTTCCATCTCTACTGAGGGCCAGACAGGTGGCTGCCTTGATGCGCTCTCGACTCGTCCAGGTTTTGGAGCTTGGTGCGTCCAGCCAGTCTGAGCCGCCATATGAACCCTCTCGCGGGGAGGGCGCCGTTCGGTTCCTACTATCGTTTGCTTTTGGGGTGCTGTTCAGTGTAGAAGATGAATTCGAGACCGGAGACACGGAAAATACGGGCACAGCCGAGGGTCTGGCCCGGTAGAATCGTTGAGAATAATGCTCGCCAGACACGTCCACCACCACCACGGCGCCGCCAGCAATATAGGCGAACGATGAGTGGACGGTATCAAATCCGGTCGGGGAGCTGCAGGTTGTACCTATCACACGTCGGAGAGACAGGCCGGGTTCGCAGAAGCCGCGGGGCCGGATGGGAGAACGCGAGGGTCGGGAAAGATATGGAGAGTTGTTGGGCGTAAGCTTAAGCCGGTTGGAGGGAGTGGATGCCATCGCTCATAGCCATGTGCTGGATCGACTTGGCCTACGACGATGGACCGAGTCGGGATGAAAAGAACCAGAGACGAACGGGGGACCAGGGACGTCTGACTAAGGAGTAAGAAACATCTGCACGGGTCGAGAGGTTTGGGTGAGTGTAACGTGTTGGGAAACAGCGGAGGCTGGGTGACTTTGAAGGTGACTGGGGCGGGCAGCAGTTGGGCAGTTGCGAGGCGGCGGTTGAGGTTGAAGTTGAGAGCAGGCGGGAGCTGTCCTAAACGAGTGATGACAGAATGGCGGGCCTGTCTTCGGATACACGTAGAAAGCTGCAGAGGCGTCCGAGTTGACCTTGGTCAGAAAGCATGCTTGGAGATAGGCGCAGTACTTTGCAGGCAGGAGAGGAGATAAGATCGGATGGCGGTCGGGAGAGGAGAGAGCTTACAGTGACATTGACCGGCGGTGCAACGAGACAAAGTCAATTGTCTCGGGCAGGTGTCGTCGGTCAGGGCAACGGCGCAACGCTCAGCATTTGCTTTTGGTGACTTTCAAAGATGTCGAGGGGAAAAAATCACCCACCACTGGGCACCCAAAATGCATCTGGATCTCTTCTCAACTGGGCTCTTCCCACAGGGCAAGCCTTTCCTCTGTTGAGCGAAGCACCCACCATTTGTTTACAGGGGTGCAGGGAGGGCTGGTGGTGGGCAGGGGTTTGATGTGGCCCGTGCTCCGCTACCTTGTTTTTTAGCGCTGTTGTTGCCCGGCATATCAATTGGTCAATTGGGCTAGCCCTTTCCGAATCGGGCTGAATATCTGAGCTGCCCGCCAATCACAGGAATGTACCGGTAGCCGGGAGTGACCCCACTCCCGTCATGCCATTTCTCTTTTCTTTTCCCCGCGAGGACAAGAGCCGTTCCTTTTTGGCAAGGCGATCATGCAATGTTACCTGGCTACGAAGTATTGGTGCTAGCACTGGCACTGGCAGCGGCAGAGTGATGTGTCTGTCTGACATCGCCTAACCCTCAAGATTGTGCAACAATTGTCCATCTTAAACCTTAAATGAGCCCCCCACGATGTCAATCACTGACGAGCCAGTTTGGCCGTGTCAAAGGCCACGGGACCGGGGTGTCGGTGACAGCCCGCGGCACTGCATTAGCGCTTGTGCTGGCGAGCCATGAGGCGAGATGAGATGGCTTGTGCTGATCTGAATGTCCGGGGTAAAAAGGGCTTTCTTGGCTTCCTTATCATCTCAGCACCACAGAGAGATACGTTATCGGGTTATATACAGCGTTGTACAGTTTGGGTCCTCCATGGCCACATCTCACTCAGCCCAAGAAACCCCCCATCTTCCTCCTACCCCGATTCCACTTGGGATCGCGTACCACACCCTCGGCACGCCACTTCGCAGGCGGTTTCTTTCCAAGCTCAGCCCATTGAGCCCAAACCCGTTTGCCACGGTTAAACCATCTCCCCTGTCGCTCCTCCTCCTCCTCGGCGTCCGGTGTCCATTTCGACTTGAGAATTCTGCGGATAGCCTCCGGGGATACCTCGAACCTCTTGGCGAGCGTGGCGGTGTTGTACTGCTCAGGGAACTGCTTGTGCAAGGCCCGAATACCAGCAAGAGCGTCTGGCGACAGCTTCTTGCGCGGCATCCAGCCCTCTGGGAACTTTGCCTTGAGCGCCTCTTTCTGAATCTGCCACTCTTCCTTGCCCGCAGCCTCGGCCTCGGCCTCAGCCTTCCTTTTCGCCTCTTCGAATTCCTGCCGCCTCCTTTCCTTTCGTGCCAACTTGAGCTCGGCCTTCCTTGCCAGCCTTTCGGCACGAGCAGCCTCAAGTTTCAGAGCCATCGGGTTCGTTCGCTCCCGTTCTTCACGCTCCTTCTTCTCCTTCAAGGCCTTCTGTAGCTCGACCTTACCCATCGTCACTTCTCCGGACTCCATCATTTCCAGCTTCTTTCGCCTTCTCTCTTCCCTTTCCTTCTTCAGCCTCTTGATCTTGTACTCCATGGGCTCCTTCTTGGGCGCACATTTTTCTGGCCTGTCGCGTTTTGGCCTCTTGCTTTTTGGCTTATCCTCCTTTTCGGCAGGCTGGGTGTCGGGTTCTCTTTCAACAGTGGTTTGGTCCTGTATTGGTCGGTCGTTGGATGGCACCTCGTCTTGATCCTTTGCTGGTAATTCACGAGACGGCGCCTCGTCATTTTCCTCCCCAACAACCATTGTGGTGTCGTGTTCCGCATCTGCCACTGCGCTGGCCTCTTCCCCCCCCTCCGGCTTCATTGCGGCAGCTTGCTGCGCCTTCTTCAACTTTTTTCTAGCCCATTTTCCCAGAGGTTTTGGCTGAACCTCGCCAGAGTCTTGTGGGCTGGCCGATTCATTCTGTGCTGGTGTTTGAGCGTCTATCGTCACCTCTGTCGGTTCAAAAGGTGCATCGTGGGTGGTTTCGAAGACAATCTTGGGAGGACTTAGTTCCTGGTGCGCGGGGAGCCCTTCTGGCGGTGGCCAAGCACCCTCTTCTCTCCCCTCAGGGCATGATGTGTGAAGTAACCTGTCTCGTGTGCTACCGAGAGCAATTGTCCGTTGTAACGTGGATAATCGAGTCAGTGTCGAGTGGTAGCGAGGAATGCGATATGCGCTCGTTGGTGGCGGGAAGTGGATTTGGCTGATGTTTCTGACAAATATTCGCAGGGCGGCCGTGCGGCAACAGCTATTCATGGTGAAGTCGGGTATGAATTGGCTGTGTGGTTATTGGCTGTGTGGTTATTGGCTGTGTGGTTGTTGGCTGTTGTTGACTTTCGATGTTGGACTCGGCCTGTCCAGAAAATTTCCAGGGACGCAAAGGGTTCGCGACGGGCTTAGCGGCACCGTTGCTATCGGGATCGCTATCAGCGACAGTGGTCAGTGCTCACAGCTTCTACAGCCCCACCCGAGCGAACCGCCTTGTCCCACCTCAACCCAACGACATGCCTCTATTTCTAATAAGGAGGACAGACGGACATATTGGGTGAGAGATTTATGGTAACGAACAGGCACTACCGAGGCGCAGAATGCCATCTAATCGCCAAGAAAAACACCACGTCGGCCTCGTACATTGCCGACATTGCGGACGACGCCCAAGAACGGACACGTCCTCGTCCGAGCCGCCTTGGCCGCATCGACTCGTCGACTGTCAAGTGAAGGATAGATTGCTCGGTCCAGCCATACCCCCTGGATTCTGCTGCCGAAGCCATACCATGTGAATATCCGGTACTCCTATGTATGGATTGAGGGGGGACTGTGCCTTGCTGTTCCGTGCTATCACCAGTCCCGCACACGGTACGGTAATGGGGTGTGCTGCAACCCTGTTGTGGCGAATAGCGTGCACCTCACGTCATGAATGCTCGGGGACCTGATGAATCCTTTTTCCTCGTAGGGTTAGCTCTGTGAGTGAACGCCGCCTCGGCAAAATGGAGGGAAGTTGTGATTCGCGATGAGGGTTGTATTCTAGAGTCTGTATCCTCTCTACGCCTCTTCCTGGTGCGGCCAAACAGATATTTCTCGGACTAGAGCTGCTTTCTCAGCAAAGCAGTGTGCTCGCGAGTACGAGTTGTGAGGAGAGTCACATTGTTGAAGGCACAGATAGATGCCCAAGGGGTCTTATATGTAGTCTGGGATGTATATATGAGCCCTTTCCACGTCCGCTAGGCGAACCATGGAGTTGAATCCTATTCTCCACGACCACAGCGTTGGGATTACTCGATCCTACCTTCCTGATCCAACATGCCGCCCCCTTACGTCCTCGAGCCAGGGAGGCGTGTGAACGCTGGGACTATGAGTTCGAGTGGACGTCGGAGCACTACACGGCAGAGCAGCTCAAGCCCCTGATCTACACCTACGACGAGCTTGCCTCCAAGGCCCTCGACCGCCTGGACGAGATAGCTGCCGAGTCTCAGTCCAAGACATCATCACCTCCATACTCAGACTCACCACCACCCTCAACCTCAAGCCCGTCCTCATGCCCCTCCTCCCACGCCCAACACCTCTTCTCCCTCCTCCAAACCCACGCCCCCCACGACCCAGTCTTATCCCCTCTCTGGTCCCAACTCACCACCACCCCCCCCTGGGTCTCCCCTCCCCAAATCACCTCCGGCCAGCAAATCTTCTACCGCTACCTCGGCCCCTCAATAGTAGGCCTCACCTTCCAAGCCCTCCTCGGCGGCTTCGGCTCCCCCCGAATAGCCGCCACCCTCTCCCTAACAGGCGGCTTCACCCCCCGCTTCGCCCGCCGCCGCCTCCTCGAAACCTTCCAGCACGTCCTCGACATCACCTCCTCCCCCTCCGCCCTCCACCCCCCCACCGGCCGCGGCTTCGTCTCCTCCGTAAAAGTCCGCCTCCTCCACGCCACCGTCCGCCGCAAGATTTTATCCCTATCCAGCTCAAAACCAGACTGGTTCAACGTTCAAGAAAACGGCATCCCCTGCAACGACCTCGATTCCATAGGGACAATAACAGCCTTCAGCACCATGCTGCTTTTTATCGGATTCCCTCGACAGGGGATATGGTTGTCCGATCAAGAAAAGGAGGATTACCTCGCCCTATGGCGGTATGTAGCCTACCTCTTAGGCACCCCGACCGCCCCGTTTGAAAACGTCACCACGGCAAAGGTCTGGTTGGAAAGCCTGATCGTCTCCGAGATCTGCCCGTCGGGAGTGTCGAAACAGCTGGCGGAAAACATGATCGCCTCTCTCGCTCTAACCCCCCCAACATACGCTAGCAGGGCCTTCCTCCGAGCAGAAGGGTACTGGCTCAACGGACCTGCTTTATCACAAAAGCTCGGGATCGAGAGGCCGAAATGGTGGTATCTCGTTCTTGTGGGCGGGCAGTGCGGGTATTTCATGGCGGTTTCCTATTTCAAAAAATATCTCTTGCCCAGAAAATGGGAGGAGGGGCAGGTGGAGAGACTGAAAAGGGTGCTGAGGGAGGTTACCGTCCGGGAGGCGGGCGGGAGGGAGGCAGGGTTCGAGTTTAGGTTTGTGCCTAGCTGGAGGCAGCTTCACTTGACTGAGAAGGGTGAGGAGGAGACACAAAAACAAAAAAAAGACAGGTTTGGGAACCGGTGGACGGAGTGGAGGAATTTGATGGCTGCTGTCTTGTTGCTCACGGCGGTGGGTTGGTTGGGGTGGTTGAGCACGCGGATGGTCTGCAGAGGTGTGGTGAGGATGGTGACACGGTGAGAAGGAAGGACAAAACGGGGGAGGAGGGGGGCGGTGTAAGGCTGGGAGAAACCCGAGTCTGAACGGAACCGCTGATATTCGGAGCCATTGGTTGCCCTGGGACAAAAGAGACAGGAACGCTCAAGACATCGTCTTGGTGAAACACATGTGCAATATAAGGGTTACTTGTTACACATACTACGTACAATGCGCACATGCAAAGGAGATATCAGACAGAGTGCGAAAGTATGAACAATTACTTCTACTAGTATCCTGTCCTCATGCCAATACACAATCTCTCTCCCGCCAGAGACCTGTGTGAGAGAGAGAGAGAGAAAAAGAAATAAAACCACCCACAAAAGACCACCCCCCTCTACTCTCTTTTGCGCAAAATGCTCCAAAACAATGCTGCTCCCGTAATGTGATACTGTGGAGGATATGCATGCAAGTCCCTAACGCCAGCCAGCCAAGCCTGTTTTCCCCCAGAAACGCCCTTGTTCGTGAGAATCAAATCAGTCGCTAAATCAATGCTCCATCAACTCGACCGGTGGCCTGGCCGTGTGCGCCATGATCGGCCTTGGCGCCGTGATATTGACCGGGCTGATGTCCATAACATCCGCATCATCCTCCAGCCCCTCATCCGTCATGTCATCCACCGTCACACACGGCAAGTTCGGGCTCTCCCCTCCCATCCCAATCACAGGCTGCGGCTGGAAGATCAAGGTCGAGCTCCTGCTCCTCTTCGTCCTCTGACCTCCCCCTTGCGTAGTAGGGCTGACGGGACTGACATCCCCCCTCTGGTTAATATTCATCCCGCTATTGGGATCATTCGAATGCCTCAGCTTGGCCAGCGCATCCGCCAAGTCCTCCGCGTGGACCATGGTATTAGGCGCGTCCTCTGTCCGGGACTCCCAGCCGTGGGGAGGCGATGGGGGAGGAGAAATGAAAAACAGCCTCCCGGCGTCGGGCAAGGCGAGGTGCTGGTCCTCCTTGTTGTTGATGGTCTCGAGGTTGATTTGCATGCCGAAGCAGACGCGGCAAGGGCGACCCATGACTTCCCTCTCGTCCCATTCCCGACGGACGGCGATGGCTTCTTGCTCGGTCGAGAAGACGACCTGGATGCGGGCGGCGAATTTTAGTGGGGAGAAGTGGCGGACTGGGGCGGTTTTGTTGAGGGCGTCTCTGATGACGGCGAGGTTCTCGGGACGGAAGCAGTCGGGGTCGAGGTCGGTGATGAGGAGGGTGTTGGTGGGTGTTGTTGGCTTCTCCAGCGGTGGGAGGTTGGAGAGGTCGAGCTTGAGGTTGAGAGAGGCGCCCCGAGAGCGGCCAGATCGTGGGGAGCTGGACATGCTGCTGGGAGAGGGGAGGAGTCCGTCTGGAGAGGAGGGCATGGCGGTGGGTATCTGAATCGAAGGCATTTTGATTTGTGTGGTATCGTGTAGTTGTTTGTTTGGGGGTGAAGTCTTGGTTGTTTGAGATCAAGTAAGTGAGGTGCGGGGGCGGAAGTTTAGTTGCGAACCCGAGGGCTTATTATGCACCGCAAGAGGTAGGTGATGTAAGTAGCAGGTCGGTGTTACTGTAGCTGTGGAGTGGCAAGCTGTTGATGTAGAGATTGGATGCAGATTGGGATGCAGATTGGGATGCAGATTGGATGCAGATGGGAGATTGAGCGACGAAAGCGGCAGGAGGGTGGCGCCGTGGATTTATATTCCTCTTTTGCTGTGTAGATGCGGTGAAACAAAGACAGACCGGAAGGAGATCACGGGCCCTGGGCTGGCGTGTCTGGGGAGCAACAATGCCGCCGCTCGTCAGAAGCCCCCCCGGTTGGATGGCTCAGCCGCCAAACTGGAGATTGGGACCAGCAGCGACCCGCCCGAGGGAATCCCACAAGCCCGCCGGGCCTCCGTACGCAACACGCAGTGGCTTTGGACCCTGTCGCGCGCACACTTGGGCATGTTGCCTCTCGCTACTATTGAACCCACGATGCGAAGCCTCTTTCTCATGAATGGCAATCCCAGTTGCCGCTTAATTGGCTGTGTAAATGCAGTCAACACATCCTGGAACCCGAAATCTCTGCCAGTCTTTTCCTTGCCACTCGCCGTCCAGCTTCTCTCTTCTCTCTGTTGAGTGAGGTTTGCACAGCCACGACGGCACATGGGCACAACAGGACCACAGACACCTCCTCCTGGATCTTCTGGCAACTCTGGCAGGTTTCGGGCCCATCGGGACGTCCGCCCATCCAGATCGCATTTCCCGATCCCGTAGTGTCTGATTCTCGAGGCGGTTCCAGAATCCTCACTCACCACCATCACTGCCTCCCTAGACAACAAAAAACACCAACACACGGCGTCTTTTCCATCTGGTGAGCCAAGGTTGTCCAGGAGGACATGCTCAGCCCGGCTCACGCCACCTCATCAGTATCGACAAATGTCTAGAGTCTTTTACACCGTCTTCACTGCCATGACTCTTCACCATATCCACCACCGATAAACATGCGAGAAATGGGACAATAAACAGCCACGCCAAGGCTAGACTTACTTTCCTGTTCTGTTTGCCGGGATCATACCTCCCATACAACAACAAACATCGCTGACACGAGCTGTGTGTTCATCCCTACTGTACGAGATGCCCAGGAAGGAAGCCAGGCACAAAGCTAGCCATATCCCAGCTCTTATGCCAAACCTAATCCGCGACTCTGTCGTGTCGGTTCATAAAGCTTACCGCACACACTCACACTGCCAGCAGTCCATCACCCAAGACTTGCGTAAGAGGCTCTCCATGCGCCGATCATCGATCATCAGCCAGCAAATGCAGACCGAAGGCGCAGCTGGCCAGACTTCCACGTGTATTTTCCAGCCCTTCTAGATTCTGTAGGAACATTTTGACAACTCATTTGGTCGTCATCATGACCATTCCCAACTCGGGCTAGACAGGTGAACTCATGAACCACCACCTCACCTTTACCGCAGTCCAAGGTGAAAAATACCACCATCCCTCAGCATCACCATATCCTCCCCAAAGGCAGGTGATGCCGAGATAATAAAACAGCCAACTCAACCCGATCTCCTGGAAACAGGTCTCCACTTTTTTTGCACTGCCCAGATAGGGAACTGGACTTACACGCACAACACAGGGCCATGCTCTCTCACCACCGCTGCATCGTCAGGTGGTATGTCTTTTCCGGATCTACATCGTCCGGTTTCTAGTTTTCTACTAGATATTTTTCATATCATATATACGTACATGCATTTGAGTAGGAGATGGTATAGGTAACACCATGGTTGCATGTATGCACCCTTTTTCTCCCCCGCATGTTTTGCAGACCGGTATCCGAGCGTCCGGGTGGCTGAGCAGCATCAAGCCCACACAGACACTCTCCTGAAATCAACACCACCACACCAGAACCCCCTCCTCACTGGTGTTTGGTGATGATCATGACCAGAGACAATAGTTGTAGACATGCCAAGATTCCCCCAAACACCATCATCCCTCCCTTGTTGTTTTAGTGATGTCTATATAACCATAACCACTCGTCTCAAAACGCCACCAAACCCTCGCTATTCTCTCCTTCTTGAAACATCTCCTCATGTTGATACAGAATCACCTAATCTCAACCCCCAACCTCCCCACCATCTCCCCCTTCACCCTCTCATGCAACCCATTCGCCTCCTCATTCGTCAACGTCCTCTCCAAGCTCCGATAATTCACCCTATAGCAAAAACTCCTCCTCCCCGTCTTGGGATGCGTAAAGCTATCCATCAAGACCACATCCTCCACCACATCCCCGCAAACATCTCTCACCACCTCCATCAAATCATTCTCATGCCACTCCTCGCCCTCCCTCCCCTTCCCCCCCGCCGCCGCAGCCCCCGTGCTCCCAGCCGGCAACCAAAAGCTGACATCCTTGTAACAAGCCGGATGCCTACTAAACCCCACAAACGGCCTCAGTTTCCCCAAATCCCCCTCCACCCCTCTAAACTGCCCCAAAAACCTCTCGTCCTGCGACCAAAACAACCTGATATCAGGTATCTGAAAAAGCAACATTGCAATCCTCTCCAGCCCCAAGCCAAAAGCCCAGCCTATTTGATTGGGAACACCCGCGTCGTTAAGGATGTGTTGTTGACTCACCCCACACCCCAAAACCTCCAGCCAACCCCCCTGATACCAAACCTCCATCTCCCAACTGGGGCTCGTGAAAGGAAAGTAAGCCTCCACCCATCTAACCTTCAACGGCTCCCCATCCTGCTCTTTCACCCCCGCCCGGGCGTGAGACTCCTTCACCCGTTTAAAAATCTCCGCCACCATCAATTCCAGAGATCGCTTCAGATGCTTCCCCACCGCCTCTGCCTCCTCAGGGGTGTGGGATGGCTGTAAGGGGTTACGCTCCGGGTGAAAAGGGGGGTTGGGGTCCTCGATGATCATTTCATGTTTCGGTAGGGCGTCCAAATCTCTGTGTACAGCCGCCACGATGTCACCGTTCGGGACCGTGTTGCGGTCCCAGACCCGGGCGCCTTCCATCTGGTGAAAGACGGGGTAGTGGGACTTGTCGATTTCGTCTCTTCTGTAGACATCAGCCGAGATGAGGTATCCCGGGGATTTCGACGCGGCGAATAACTCCGCCTCGTGGGCCGACGTGTGCGTCCGTAGCAAGGTGGTAGAGTTGATGTAATAAGTGTCGGTTTTTGCTCTGCCGGGGTGGTTGGGCGGAAACCCCAACGAGTCAAAATTCTCGTGGGTCGTAACCACAGGGTCGAGGTTGTTGTAGCTGAGGTAGGTGGGGGAGGGGAACACGGATTCGATGATTTGGCGGGTGATGGACACGGGGTGGTCTTTTTGGAGGTGCAGCTTCCGGGAGGTGAGGTTGAGGATCGTGGACGAGACGTTGAACCATTCGGCGTCGACGGGGTAAGTTTTGGAGGTTATGGTTACTTCTTTGGGGAGTTCTATTTTTCACAGCGAACATATCAGTGGTTATTCGCGGTTTATAAAGGTCAAGAAGTAAACTGTATTGGCTGTCTAACCTGGCCTGGTCGAGTACTGTGCCCTCCACCACCTCGCTGCTGGCGCCGTCACTGTCGCTGGTAATGGCCGCAACGGACTGCTCTGTCGTACCGCTCTCGAAATCACCGACCGACTGCCGACCCTCGCCAGAAGCCCGCCGGCGCAGGCCATTCCTCGAGGTCCGATCATGCTGGCGATGTCAAGTTGTGGTGGGGTGGGAGACCTCTCGCTACAACAGCTCAGCTTGAAGCTTGGGCGCCACGGCAGTATCAAGCTCAAAAATTGGAGATCGTTCGAGGCGCGCGCCGAGAGACGGTGGCCCGGGCTCCACAAAACAGGGGTCCTCGATGCACGATGACATCTTTCTAGAAACGTTCTGTGGGGAACTTCTGATTGGCCAATTCCTCTCATGACGGCCTCGAAGGTTCCCAGCTCGACATGGAATTTATCTAGTCTTCACAAGTAACACGAACAAAAAGCTAGACGGGGAATCTCTTTGTTTTATTATTTACTTTGCACTGCCCTCAACAATTTACTTGGTAAGGGGCTTGCCATCCTTGATCTTCTGGAGGCCGTACTTCTCCAGGCGGATGGCCTGGATGGCAATGAAGCCAGAGGTGTCCATGGGGGAGAAGCCCTCAAGAGAGTCCATAGAAGCATCCTCCTGCGAGTAGAGGTTGCTGGCATCCGACTTGCGGCCAAGGACGTAGGCAGCGCCCTTGTAAACCGACATGCGGACCTCACCAGTAACGTTCTCCTGGGAGTAGACGAGGGAGTTCTCAAGGAACTCACGCTCGGGAGAGAAGTACATGCCGTTGTAGAGGCAGTGAGACCACTCAATCGTGACGAACTGGTCACGGAGCTTGCGAACCTTGGCGTCCATGACAAGACCCTCAAGATCCAAGTGAGCAAGGCGGCTAGAATATTGTCAGTACATGATCGTGTCTCAATCGGGTTTTGCAGAAACATACGCAATGGTAAGACCGGGGGTGTCGTAGCAGCCTCTGCTCTTGAGACCGATGAAACGGTTCTCAACAATATCGATTCTGCCAACACCGTTGTCGTGGCCAATCTTGTTCAGAAGCTTGAACAGAGCAACCGAGTCGGTAACCTCACCCTCGGGGGTGACAACCTTGGTGGGGATACCCTTCTCGAAGTGGATGGTGAAGTTGTAGGGAACATCGGGAGCGTCGGTAGGGTCGACGGTGCGGGTCCAGAGCTCCTTGGGGGGAGAGTGGTCGGGGTCCTCAAGGACACCAGCCTCGTACGAGCAGTGCACGAGGTTGTCATCCATGGACCAGGGAGCCTTGGGGCTGGAGGAGACGGGAATGTTGTTCTCGGCGGCGAACTTGAGGAGATCGGCACGGCCCTGGAACTTCTCGATGAACTCGGGCATTCTCCAGGGGGCGATGACCTTCATCTTGGGGTTGCAAGCCTTGAAGGCAAGCTCGAAGCGGACCTGGTCATTCTAGACCTCGGAATTAGCATAACGTTACTTGGCATCTTCGAGTAAGCTGGCTTACGCCCTTGCCGGTGCAGCCGTGGCTGAGGATGTCGCAGTTGTACTGCTCAGCAACGCGGACCTGAGCCCGGGCAATGATGGGCCGGGCGAGGGAGGTACCGAGGAGGTAGCGGTCCTCATAGATGGCGTTGCACTGGATGGCGCGGAAGACAATCTCCTCGACAAACTCGCGCTGGAGGTCCTCAATCACCATGCGCTCGGCACCGAGAGCGAGGGCCTTCTTCTCGACCTCAGCCCAGTCCTCCTCCTGGCCAACATTGGCGAGGAAGCATACGACAGTGTAACCCTGTATTGTCCATGTCAGCACCTCTTCTTGGCGGGCATCATACCAGCTAGGAGCTGCCTACCTCGAGAATGAGCCACTTGAGGATGGTGGAGGTGTCGAGACCTGTCAACCGAACTTGTCAGCTTCCCTTTCCGTCCGACACCCGTGCACGAAGTGACGCCGACAAGGTTCCCGGTGGACACCTCAACGAGACAGCAATTGGCCCTTTGCCCGCTCTGCGAACATGGAAGGTCAATCGAGCCCGTCATGCGTCTGCTCAAGCATAGAGACACAAAAATGAAGGCATTGGGCAACCGAATGGCTTACCTCCAGAGTAGGCGCTGTAAGCGGGGGTCAGCACCAGGCGTTTCCACACTGTTAAGCTTTTGGCGGGGAAGATGGATGGCAGGACTTGTAAGGAAATATATCACTTACAGACAGACACGACCCTTGGACATTTTGAATTTGTAGCAAAGTAACAAAGAGGAAGATGCTCGAGATGAATTCCGCAAGAGAGAGAGAAGCCCAAAAGTCCAAACAATGGAAGAAAGCGGAAACAAAAAAAATATGGAGTCACAGTCACACACACACACACAGATAGATAGCTGCAGCTCTTCTCTCTCCCCTCACCTCAGTGGTCTGACCCCTCCTATGACTCGAAGGCGGTCAAACTTTTTTTTGTTTTGCCCGGAAAGACAAGGGATCCAGGCCCGATCCGATATCGCTAGCGCAGAGAGATAAGATAATCAACAGCGCCCGCTGCTACCCGCCATTTCCCTGTCGATTACGTAGTGGGACCAACAAAAAGTGGAAAATTTCGATAAACCAAAAATTCCCACTGTTGGTTGAATTGATTGCAGCTGTGACATTTCTTATCGCCAATCTCACTTGGGACGACCACTCTTTCGTCATACCTCGATCCGATCTTTCCAGAGTCAGTCGCAAAACATTGCTGCCGATGCCGGTATAGCTTCACTTTCAATTCGCTTGAAGCTATTCACTTTTAGTGTTTAATACATAACACATAATTCTAATTCGGCAACGTTTTGGCGAAAAAGCTTTACACACACAGTCCGCGGGATGTTCTTGTTATAGCGACAACTCCAACTTTTCTACTTTTTGAGTGCGTCGCGACAGAGACGACAAGATGGATGCCAAGAATAGCAGCGTACCTACACCAGTAGGTCCAGGCACAGAAACCACCAGCAAAAGAGACACCACCAACAAGATGTCCCTCTCACCACAACTAAAACAAAAACCAATCCACTACCCCTTCTGGTTCGGAGGCAGCGCATCCTCCATGGCCGCCTGCGTCACTCACCCCCTCGACCTGGGTTTGTTTACCACCCCCCTTACCCCCCCTTTTATCTCCTCCCATACTAACCCCCCGACAGTTAAAGTCCGCCTCCAAACCCGCTCGGGCTCCATGCCCACCACCATGTCCGGCACCTTCCTCCACATCCTCCGCAACAACGGCCTCACAGGCCTCTACTCGGGCCTCTCCGCCTCCCTCCTCCGCCAAATCACCTACTCCACCACCCGCTTCGGCATCTACGAGGAACTCAAATCCCAACTCGCCACCCGCTCCGGCGTTGATCCAGTAACCCAAAAACCCAAACCGCCCTCCTTACCCATGCTCATAGCCATGGCCTCCGTCTCGGGGACTATAGGTGGAATAGCAGGCAACGCAGCCGACGTCCTCAACGTCCGCATGCAGCACGACGCCTCTCTCCCGGAGCACAAACGGCGCAACTACCGGCACGCAGGTGACGGTCTGGTCCGGATGATCAGGGAAGAAGGCGTCGGCGCCCTCTTCCGTGGTGTCGGACCGAACTCGCTGCGAGCAGCGGCCATGACTGCCTCGCAATTGGCGTCTTACGACATCTTTAAGCGGACTTTGATCAAGGTCGCAAAGATGGAGGACAACCTCGCGACGCACTTTAGCTCGTCCTTTCTTGCTGGCGTGGTCGCGGCGACGGTGACGAGCCCGATTGATGTGATCAAGACGAGGGTGATGTCTGCGCACGGCAACCAGGGGCTGGGGCAGCTGCTGGGGGAGATTTATGCAAAGGAGGGGATGGGGTGGATGTTTAGGGGGTGGGTGCCGAGTTTTTTGAGGTTGGGGCCGTAAGTTTGTTTCTTTTCCTTTCCTTTCGAATGATGTACTGACGAGGGAAACAGACAAACGATTTGCACGTTTTTGTTTTTGGAATCTCATCGCAAGTTTTATAGACGGGTTAAGGGGTTGGAGGAGGAGGAATTGCCTGCTGTGAACAAGTCGTAGAGTAGGAGGGCAGCTTGGATTTTTTTTCTGCATTTTTGAGCGAAAACACAGCGGATTTTGATACTTTGTATCACAGCACACCACAGCAACAAAGAGGAGCATGGAACGTATAGACAAGACAAGACAAGACAGGAATCGATCCATAGAGCGGAGGAGGAAGGGAAAGGGGGACATCATCTTTATCAGTCAGTGTATTTGTATTTTTCTCTCGTATACCATGGCAAGAGAGGGGGTAGGCATTTGTTTTTCGGCCAGGCAGGGAAGGGTGCGGCGTTCTGTCTTTTTGTCAGTTGGTATTCTTGTACACAAAAAGAGGGTCTGTGCAAACACACACATGTTGTTGGTTATCTTTTTATTTTATTTTATTTACCTCAAAGATGAAGCCTTTTGATACAAATTATATCTATGTACAAGTAACAAGGGACGCTGATTTTGGGTTTGGGTTGAGATACCCCCCAATGAAAACTGACTTTTCTTTATTGAGTCGCTCTCTCTCTCTCTCTCTTTCCCCCAAGAAACCTGTAATGAGCCTCCCCCCCTTCCTTTCCGGCCCAACCCCCCAAAACTCCGGCTGATGAAATACTCTACACGCTCAGCAGATAGCAGCAAAATAACCCCCTCTTCTTCATCATCAAAAACCTCATATCCAGTTTTTGGTCCTCCAAGAGCAGCAAAAAAGCCCTCGCAATGTTATGAGAATGGATGAGTAGTAAAGGGGCTCGGCAAGGGTATTGATGCGGTGATTCGGGTGATGAGCAGTGAGTTCGGATTGCTGTGTGATGAATGATGAATGATGTGCGTGTGCTGGGTATAGTATTGTACACAATAACAAGAAGCTGGTGAAGAAGATGGAAAGGCCGGCAACGCGCTGCCATAAAGCCCGGCTCTGTCGTTACCGGTGAGGCGATAATTTTGGCGTCGTATTGAGCTGTTTCCAACGTCATGACTCCCACCAGACCCGATTTACCAAGTCTGATCCTTTCTTGCTGCCTCATTCAAGACCAACCGCCACCGCCATAGGAAGTCTGCCCGCCGAATGGAGTGGTTCCGCCGCCGCCACCCCAGGCGCTCTGGTTCCCGCCATTTCCGCCGTAGGATGTCGAGTACCCATAGCCGGTGTCAGGACCGCTGTTGTAATCTGGGCTGCGGGGTCCGTCGTAGCCACCTTCACCCTCCCCTTCAGTCAACTCGTGAATCAGACCAGCGAGCTTTTGCTGGATGACCTTGATGCCCTCGGTGACGATTCCGTCTGGTGGCAGGTTACCGGCTGTCTCGACGTTGTAGTAAAAGTGGTTGGGGACGGCGTCAAAGTCGAAAGGCTCGCCTTCCACTGGTGGCTCTTCCCACTTGGCATACTCGCTAGGAGGCCTGTGACAGAGTGTGAGTGGCTGCTTTGCGACCAAAGATCAACATAGAGCAAACTTACCATTCCGACTTGGGATCCTTCTCATACCAAAGGTCAAGATGGCGGAGCTTGTTGTGGGGGTCATATTCAAACCCGATGGCTGCGCTTGGTGCCCACTTCGCATGCTCCTTCGCAATGCCCTTCTTCGCGATACACTCGAGCTTGATCTCCTGCTCGGGGCGCAGCTTGAGAATGAGCGGCCCGGTGCCGTCCTTGTCGTTAATAACTGGCGTGCCCAGAGATTGATTTATGCGCTCGCCAACAGGTACCAAATCGCGCGCGGATACCGACATGTTCTCGTAGCCAGTGCACTTGGCATGGAGCGTGAGCTTCACGCTGCAGTTTTCGCAGTACTCTTCGCAGTCGCAGTCGCGGGAATAGAGGAGGTGCTCGACACCCTCGGCGTTGAGTGGGATAAGACCAAGACGGTGGGCGATGAATTCGTCAGCAAGAACCGAGCTGTTGCTTTCAATCTCGACCAAGTCGATGGCGATGGTTGGGATCTCGGCCAGCATGACGCGGCGCAGCGAGTTGGCGAACGAGATGTCGGCATTCTGGAGTTCGAACTTGACGCGGACCGAGTCGGCCTAGATATTCACGTCGCGTTTAGACACGAGTTGCCGTCCCACCAGCTGCCCGGACATTGCGACAACTACATACCTGCGAGATCTTGACGACGGGCCCGAGCGACTCGGCGTCATCCATTGCCATCGGATCGTAATCCATCTTGCCGGCTGTGTATTATCTCGCGCGATTTGTGTTTGCTTTCGGTTCGTAAAATGACAATCGCAAGGGCGCGTTTGTGTAGGTAGCAAGCAAGCAGGATGGAGCAGTGGTTAAATCGCAGAAAGAGTTGCTGTTGATGTGGAAGGCTACAGCAACAAGCGGATCCCAGCTCAGAAGTTTGGACAAGCCCTCCAAGTGAATGTGAGAGGCGCGCGACAAAGCGCCGATAAGATGCCTGCCCTGCGTTATCAGCACATGATTTCGCGGCGGGCCCGGCAGGTTACAGTGGGGCAGCATCTGGCAGACGCTTGACTGGTTTCGGCTGGGCGGGGCTCAGCGGGATCTGGGGAACAGCTCAAGGGCGGTCCGTCAGATGATCCGCTTTTTTTCTGACCTTGGCCCGGTTGAACGGCCCAACCAAAGCCGTCGTCATAAAATTTCTGGAAGGCAACACGCCATTGTATTGTAAAATTATAAAAAAGAGAGCATTGCCGTCCGTTGAGAGTTTCAGATAATACACCACATACAACCGCCATAATGTTACGACAGACCATCGCCAACACTTCCCGGGCCCTCCGCTCCACCGCCAGGGCCGGCGCCCAAAGACAGCTCGCCAGACCCCAGTTCATCCAGTCACCAATTGCCGCAGCCGCCAGGACAGTGGCACCGAGGGCGAGATGGTACAGCGCTGAGGCCGAGAAGAAGGAGGCCGAGACCAAGAACGGAGAGGAGAAGGCTGCTGAGGAGACCGAGGAGGCCAAGCTCAAGAAGCAATTAGAGGCCAAGGAGGCCGAAGTTCGGGACTGGAAGGTACATACAGCCATACAACCTACCCCTGACTATGATCCCCTGCATATACTAACAACCATACCAGGACAAGTACCTCCGCTCCGTTGCCGACTTCCGCAACCTCCAGGACCGGACTGCCCGTGAAATGAAGGCCGCCCGTGACTTCGCCATCCAGAAGTTCGCCAAGGACCTCGTCGACAGCGTTGACAACTTCGACCGTGCCCTCACCATGGTCCCCGAGGAGAAGCTCAAGTCCGAGGAGAAGTCTGCCCACCTCCAAGACCTCGTCAACCTCTACGAGGGTCTCAAGATGACCGAGAACATCCTCCTCGAGACCCTCAAGAAGCACGGCCTCGAGCGATTCGACCCCCACGGCCTTCCCTTCAACCCCAATGAGCACGAGGCCACCTTCATGACCCCCATGCAGGACAAGGAGCACAACACCGTCTTCCACACCCAGCAGAAGGGCTTCAAGCTCAACGGCCGCATCCTCAGACCCGCCAAGGTCGGCGTTGTCAAGAACAAATAAGCAATCTCCTCTCTTTCGGTGGTGGTGTGTGTAAGATTATATAATGGCGGGAAAGGTGTACAAAAAAGCTATTTATTTTTGAATGAGGGTCTGGGGTATTTATGACCGAACAACGATCTTCAAAAGGACGGTGGTGCTGCTCGGGGCGTTTTACTTTTCTTCGGTCGCCATGTATTTTTTATCAAGTCATGTATAATGCTCCTCTCATGATGTCGATTTTGGGTTTGAAAGCATTTTCGGAAAGCGCGGAAAACAAATTACGGGAACACACACATAGGGGCCTTGGGAGCGGGAGCTCCTCATGAGGCTCAGGTAGATAGAAGTCTTGTGTGTGTACACATATACCACATACACAATACAATGTATGAAGTGGGATTTCTGGGCGCACTCTCCTGTTAGCTGTGATGTTGTCTTATCGAAGGATGAAGTCTGCTGCGAGGCCTCACGGCTAGACGGCTGCTTTCTGTATGGTGGTTGAAAGAAGGCAGACGGTTTGGTACATCTTCTTGCCCACTGGCTAGTCTCTCTACGCTCCTTCAACACCATCTGTTTACATCAGCGTTGTTAAAGCAATCCTTTTCGCTCGACAGATCGCTCGTGTTGTTGCCGTGACCGTTGGTTGGTTTTGCTGAGTGGTCAATTGACATTCAGCCTCTCTCTAAGGTAATAGATGTCCGATTATTTTGAGGTTAATTTGTCGATGGTTGTTGCCTGTGTGCAGACTTTCTCCAAAACATCGCGGCTGCCTCAGACATTACATCGACTTGTAAGCGTCACCGGAGCCAGGACCACGATCTCGACTGACATAGCCCATCAACAGCGTACAACTGCTGATCGAGCAAACGTCCACACCATGCGCAGGCGACAAAAAACACAGCTATAAAAAGATGACATCTCGGCAGGTAGGGCGGCGTCGACATAAGCGAGGGAGATCATCGGGGTATTCTCAAGCTTGGCGATTTTGATAAGAAGCAAAGAGGCACGGAGACGGAAGAAATGCCGGGTGGTGTTTTTTATCTAGAGCACTCAGCTGTCAAATTGAGGCTCTGTTTGGAGCTGCGGAAATTCCGACAAGCTTGCCCGCAACGACTTCGGTCAGACTCGAGAGAGGGGAAAGGCCCAGGTTCAACATGACATCACGGTCAGCATCCAACCAATTGAAATACCCCGCCTTCCCACTCGCCCACTCAAGGCATCTGGATAATTGAGGCAGAAACCAAAAAGTGCGGATCATCATGTGTGCGTCTATGAAACTGAGCGGAAATTCCCCGAGGGTGGTTGTCTGAAACGAAAAGATCTGCTGCTGCCATCCAACATTTTCTGCAAAGACGGCTATGCCCGAGACTTGCCATGAGGGAGGGAGAAGCCCAATATCGGCGCTCCGAGTTGTACGCATTTGCAACTGAAACAGGTGAAAGGGTGCACACGCATTGATAAGGTCAGGTCCTGCTGTCAGCAGCCATACCATATTTTGGTATGGAAGACGAGCATCGCCAATGACATGCTGACGGTGGTGGTGCCCCCAATATAAGACCTGCCCTAACTACGCATACTAGAACGACCTTGGGGGGTGACCATGAGGCTACTGCGTTAAGGAGGTAATATATGCAAGTCTCTCTTGGCTGCCGGTGACCAGAACGTTCTGTCATTGGATAGTGGTGCTCGCCATCAGGTTTTGTGCTTACTAGATACCAATGGTAGCAGTATAAGTCGAAACAGGTAGACATGTGCAACAAATACCCCGTGGGGGCAGCCGGTGACGGGTGGTTCCAGGTTGCGGGAGGTTCGGCCAGGCACTTGTTTTTCTGCACCTCACACAGTCTTCTAAGAAAAGCGTTTGTTTTGTTGCCGGACCTGAGCCAGGCACCACTTTCGAAACGGCACAGGCGTTAGGCCGAACAATTGTAAAAGGAGCACTTGACTCAGCCATCTCTCTCATTGTCCAGGACGGAGCCGTAGGAGCAAGCCTGCGGTTCCAGAGACGTGCCAAAGAGAGGTGGTAGAACTGACATCACGTGACGGCCTTTGATCAATCCTGGGAGTGCCAAGCCCTGGCTTTCCTCAGAGTGGTGTTAGCGGGGAAGGGAGCTGCAACTGCCCTCCCGCGTTGATGCACCCATTGGGAGTTGCTTGCCAACAAAATCTCGACGCCGGTGTTTCTGGAGAGGATATCATATCTTTTCATTGCCAGTGAGAGCGTGAGAGCGGAAGCAGACAGCTGCTCGTTCGCTCAGGGGGTTTTTGATTTGTTTTTCTCTCGTCGACCGGCAAGACTCGACCATCAAACCCCAAAGTTGTCCTCCCCACAGACCCTTAAACCCTGCCCTGCCCTGCCTTATCCCTTCTGCGCTGGCAGGCTGTTTCCCGCTCTCCTTATTTTGACGACACCTCCTCGCCTGTCTTTCAAGACATCCACAACTTCCCCGCCTCAGGCAAGCCGCGAGAGACCTCTCGCCGTTCCAGCAAGCACGACGTAACGACTTTTCTCTTCCAAGCAGCTACGCACCTAACTTTCCACGACTTGCAGCACCTACCTCACCGCGCAGTAGAGCTGCCTGTGTGTCTTCCCCCCGGATTGCCAACGTCAAACCGACATCCTACCGACACCCCAGCCGCTGCGGAAAGGGCAACTCTCGATGCCGGGCGTTTGACCTTCACCTAGGTTTCTGAGGAAATTTGTTGCGGCAACCCGAGCCTACAGTGTGTTTCCGGTCAACTTGCGAATTCAACGGACCCAGCCAAAAGTCGTAGCGTGGCAGGCCGTCGTTACTGACACACGGGCCCTTTTGCAATAGATCGGGCTGTGGCTCCCACTGTCACGACCCTCTCTCGGTCAGGTCGCACCATTCTGCACTCTGATTCGCCCAATTCGCACAAACTCCTTCTCTGCCGCACCGTACCAACTCCCGCCCGCACTCCTCCCAAAGTTTCCACCTCCAAGCCGCCGCGACCAACCCAGTGTGAACTGGCAGCGAAGACCACGGGAGCCATGGAAGACCGATCTTCGACCCCATCGCAGTCCACCTCCGCCGACGTCAAGTCGCCTACCCAGAGGCCTCTGTACAGCAGCAAGCTCGGCGACCAAAGGAAAGAGGTGACCCCTTCTGGCCAGACTGCTAGGTGAGACACGAGTCCCTTCTCCTCCCCCCCTACCCACTCCCCCCATGCCATGCCCTGCCCTGCCCTGCCATCCCCAGCTTTTTTTTTCAAGCCTCACTTTGCCCACCAACAAGAGACCCCACGGTCCACTTTTGACTACACCCCATTGCGTCGGCTCTCTACTCTATCCCTTTTCCCATTCTCTTTCCATTCTTCGCGGATCGACCCGCATCGTGCCTCTCTGATGGTTCGCACCTGTAAGCGACTGACTGACTGACGGTCGACCACCGCACAGACAAACTCCTCCTGTCACAAAGGCCTGGACCCCAGCGTCGAGAAATCCGGTTACCGGTCGATCGCAACCACCTCAGGCCGGCTTCAACTCACAGAACAGGCAGTCTGTGACCAACTCCCTCCGTGAGGTCAGTCAAACTTTACCCCATTTCCCCGTATCCACCCTCCGCCTGCGGGCGCCTCCGAGAGCCTGATTTAGCTTTTGCAGCTGCCACAGAGCAACTGGTGCAGACGCACGCCGTCTCTCCGCTTCCCCCCAACTCAATCGTGTACAGAAGCTTACATCTGCCGCAGGGTCAGCGAGTGCGTGTTAGATACTCCCCAGGGGCCGAGTTTTCAGGCACCTGTTCGAACGACTTCGACTCGGGCAGCTTTCGACTAACCAACGTGCTACAGAAGAAGCTCCCCAATTCGGCCGACCTTGCCAACGGGGCGAGACGAGATCAGACACAAATGATGGCCCAGAAGAAGGACGTCATGGACGCTCGCGTTGTGCCTGGCAACGCCGGGAAGAATGATGGAAAGGGTGCTAATGGTAATCGAGGGACCACATGCATACACACTCTGCAAGGCCTTGAAACTGATCTTTTTCGCAGGCAATCGATCCGGTTTCAAGACAGATGCCTCCATTTCTAACTCGCGACTCGGTGCTGGTCGTGCTCTTCAACCCTGGGCCCCACCCCCTGACACCACAACTGACCTTAGCCTTGAAAGTTCCAAAGAAGATGTCCGCGGTTGGGATCAGTTCGCAACCCACGAGAGGATGTTTGGAAACAAGTCCACTTATGATGAGAGAATTTACACGACCGAGATCGACAGGAGCCACCCCAATTACGAGCAGAGAATCGCTCAGGCGGACAAGATTGCGCGCCAGATCGAAGGGGAGGCACCCAAGTTTGCCCATGTCGCCGAGGAGCGCATTATGGACTTTGGTGGCGGCGGTGATGGCAGGGATGAAGAGGAGAAGTACGTCAAGCACACAGGCATAGCCGCCGGTGACAATTCCGAGCTGACCCCCTCCCAGATACAGCGGTGTTGCCCGCCAGGACTTCCCTCCGTTGAGCAGCAACCGTGAGAATAAGTACACCCCACCAGCTCGGCGGGCTCCTACCGGTCAGTCAACAGTCAAGGGTGCTCCAGTGGACCCGGCTATCATTTCATCGCAATTGAAGGGTGCCCCGGCTTCTACCCAGCCCACGCCCGAGGTCGAGGATGTCAAGTCGCCTGCCGCCACGCCCACACCAGCCCAACCGGCTGTGGACAAGGCTGCCGAGCCCAAGGTGGAAAGCAAAGCTTCTGAGAAAGCTCCAGAGACCAAGCCCGACGTATCCGCAGCCCCCGCCAAGGCAGACCCCAAGGAGACTGTCGCTGCTCGGTCCTCGACTGCCACGGCTCGTGTTGGCTTCCCAGGTGCGAGTAGGGCGGGCGGCCCAAGCGCTGCAAACAACGTCGAGCGAGAAGTACTCAATGCTTTCAAGCAATTTTCCATCAAGGAGAGGAAGCAGGCCGATGCTGCCCGGCACAGCAAGGCCAGAGTTGACAAGGAGGTCAAGTTGACCGAGTTGAAAAAGTTCTCCAAGGACTTCAAGCTGTCCACTCCCGTGCCGAAGGACTTGATCCCCATCATTGCCAAGGACCCCGTCAAGCAGCAGGAGATCCAGGAGAAGGCGATTCAAAATGCGGCCGAGATTGCCAGGAAGAAACAAGAGGCTGCTGCCAAGGAGAAGGAGTCTGCGGCCGCCAAGGTCAACCAAGCCAAGACGCCAGCCGAGCAGTCGAATGCCTCGACGCCCGCCGCGACGACTGATTCTCGCGCCAGCTCTCGCCCTACGGCTCCCCAACACTCCAACTCATCCGGTGCCCCCGGTCGCCATCCCGGAGGTCGCGCCTCTTACCATAACAGCAATGGGATCCAGCCTCCCTATGGCCAGTACAACCGGAACGGCCGTGGTGCTCAGCTTCCTCCCGGCGCTCAGGCTACCGGTCAGCTGGCCCAGCGTCTGAGAAATGTCGAGCAGCAAAAGATGCAGCACCCTCATATGGCTCAACACCCTCAGCCGGATATGCGTTTACCACCAACCGGTCCTGCTAACAATGCCGACCCCAACTACGGTCGTCGCATCAGCGGTGTGCCGCCGACCTATCTCGGTCCCAAGCTCAATCCTAACACCCAGGAGTTCAGACCCAATGCATTTGCACAACCCTTCAACCCGATGAACCCAATCAACCCCATTAACGCGGTCATCCCCAGCCAGGCCTCCAGCCCTCGTGCTTCGGTGAACATGATGGAAGTTCCCATCATGGCTCCTCCAGCTCCGGCGAAGGGCCAGCTGGTCCGCCGCAAGACAAAGGCGATTGATATCAAGAAGTGTCTTGTCCTTTCCAACATGGAGACTATTCAGCCTCCGACTAATCCCAAGAAGACCTGGGAGGAGAATGACGGTTTCAGACCCGCCTTTGACCACCCTCCCACTTGGCGTGCGGTTGACCCGGAGAAGGAAGAGCCCAAAGACTCTACCATGAGCATGACCTATAATGAGTATTTCGAGAAGGTGCCGCGAGCTGGTGCGACCGTCGCCACTCCCAACCCAACGCATGCCATGCCCCAAATCCCGCACCAACACCAGCTGCCACCCTATCTGCAGCACGGGGGCCAGGGCATGGCTCCTCGCCAATCGCCCCACATGCCCCCGATGCAGATGCAGGCCGGCCAGCACGGACATGGACCACATGGACCGTACAACCCCGACGATCATAGGATGATGCATTCTAATTCGGCCCAGTCCTTCGCTTCCCCTAGAATGGGACAAGTTCCCATGGCCTACCCCCCTTCGGTGAATGCTCCCGGTCAGATGCCTTATGGCCAGCCTGTCATGCCTCAATACATGAACCCCGGCGCGCCTCAGATGGGTCAGTTCCGCAGTTTCTCAAATAACCCTCAGTTCATGCCGCAGCAGCCCCATCACATGGGTGCGCCTATGATGGGTCAACCTCCCTTCATGCCACCTAACGGCATGGCGGTTCCTGGGCCCATGTATCCGGTCAGCGGTCCTCCGTTTATGCCTCCTGGCGCGGTTGCCCCGCAGCCGATGGTTGGATCCAATGGATTTCCCAGCCCTGGCCGGTCCGCTGCCGCCCCGATGATGGCTCATCAGGGTTCTCATCAGGGACAGCCCGCCGTGTACGGAATGAGTCCCGCCATGACTTATCAGCAACCGGCCTATACCCCCCAGCAAGGCCAAGGCAAGTTTTCGGGTCAGCGTGCTCCCCAATGAGAGAATAGACCCGTCTACATTTGAGGTGGAGACGCCATGTTGATGTCTGCCTCGGTCACTCGGGCTCTTTTGAGCTGCCTTATCCTTTTGTACAACTTTGGCCCACGACTGGACACGCTTGCACCCGCCTATCGAGAGGAAGTCCGAGAACTTTTTACTTTCGGCCTTCACGGCGACCTCGGTTGCGGCAAGCGAATCAAACCCAACAAGTCATTATGTATGTCAAGGTCGGCTGGCTACGGTTTTTATGCAGGACGGGAGGGCGGGTAGGAAAAATTGAAGAAGCAGAAAAAAAGGAACCCATCACTTATTAGCTTTTTCCATTATTTGAGAAGAGCTTATACACGACACGGAATATCTTGCATGGTTCTTTCGGTTGTGCGCTTTGCTGCCAGTTGCATTACCGCCCATCTTGGTATTTGTCGAGGCATTTTCTGTTCGGCAGAGCGATGTGATGTGGTTTTTCTTTTCTGTCTGTTTTTTTTATTTGACAACAATCAAACGCATGGAAGGGCGATAGCCAGAAAGGAGCAGGGGATGACGCAGAGGAACAGACATGGCAGGACATGACAGGAGGAAGGGGTGGTTGGGAGGGGAAACAGCAGCTTGTTCTTGTTGTTGAGTTATGTGAAAGGGTGTATGGGGGAGGGCGAGGCAGGCTGCTGTTTGATGCTGAAGGGGTTGACGGGTGATGTCGAGGGTGTTGGGGGGGGTGGTTTGAGTTGGGTTGAGGAGAGGGTATGGCAGCTTGGCGTGTCCTATTTGGTTTAGGACTGAGGCTGGATACAGTTTGTGTGGGTGGCCGGTGGCAGTGACAGTGACGGTGATTGTTTGAGAGAGGTCCGAAGTTGTCAGGGTGGGGGTAGGTTGATTGGCAAGGGGTTTGGGTTGGGGGATGAGGAAGGAGGAGGAGGAGATTGTGGGCGGCGGTGGCGGCGGTGATGATGCTGAAGGAGGGGGTGATGGAGGAGGAGGAAGGAGAGACGAGTTTTGCTCGAGACTGATTCTCTCTGTGGTCCAAACAACATGAGGATTTTTTTTTCATCATGCGATAGATGTAGCTTACACAGCTAGCACGAATCCAGCATGAGAATCTTGAAAGCGGATAGGGGGAGATGATTGGGGTTTGTTGGTGTTGATTGTTTGTGTGTTGCAAGTTTCCCGCTGTTTTTTTCTACTGATGCCTGCTCGTCCCTCGTCTCCGCCCTTTGTATAGAAGAGGACACCACCGTTGCGACGGTCCTTTGCTGTGATGGAGGAAAAATACCTAATAGGAGCTCAACGGTGAAAGGGGAGGTCGACCGCGAGAGATGATGGGCCGTGAACGGGTGGTTTAGTAGTACTTGAGGGAAGGGGGAGTGTCTCGGTGAAGAGTGAAGTGGTGGTGGTGGTGGTGGTGGTGGTGGTGGTAGTCGTACGGGGGTGTGAGAAGGTGGAATGGAATGGTACGATGGCTGGTGGTGGGTTAGTGGGTGGCGACCTTGGAGGAGGTAGGGTGGTGTTTTGAGTTGAGTGGTATGTTACGTGATGATGGACTTGGGCTCTTTGATGAGGAGCACGGTTTGCAGGTCAGGGAGCGCGGGAGAAGGGGCTGTGACTATTGAGATGTTGGGTTGGATAGCCCGAGGAACTGTTTTGTGTCTGTGCCATGAAGGGGTGTTGGTTTCCGGGCGGAGTGGTAGTTCTAGGGGGGATGGGAACTCACTACGATTATGGATTGCTTAGAGATGCGGTGCTTTCTGTCAAGGGTTGTCGCTCAGGGTTGTTTGGTGAAGATTTGGCGGGTGTAAGGAGGGAAGATGCTGTCTCTGAGCTCTCGGCGTTTTCATCTTTGGTCATCACACGGAGGTGGCCTGGTTGTCTGGTTGTCTGGTTGTCTGGTTGTCTGGTTGTCTGGTTGCTCCTCAGGAGGATGGTGTAAGCATGCCGCGCAGCTCTATAGCAACGGAACAAGGACTCGTCCAACGACGCAAGCAAGGATGGACTTCTTGGGGATGTAGAAAAGACAGCATTGCACATTGGCGACCTAAGATGGTCTGTCATACCCACCGATCTTTGTCAGATGGAATTTGGGGATGCACAACAGTCCACCTAACTATAAGGTACCTTACATCGTTGGTGGTGTTGGTAATGAACGGTAATGGTAGTATCAAGATTGTCTCGCCTCGGCGCATATGAATGGCAGTAGCGCTTGAGCGGAAAGGAAAAATAGCATCAGATACATTGCCCACCACATTTTTTTCCCTACTCTTCCAACACACGCAGGGGGGCGTAGTCTGGGAAAGGTGTGTTCAGTGCTGGCGCGCTCACATGAAGAGAGAGCCTAAATAGGTAGGTACATACATCTACAAGTTTCAGGTTTGGGATGAAAGGATCAGTGCGGGAAAGGTGTGTGGTGTGGTAGGGCAGGGAGATCATTGGAGATCATGACCCCTTCATATTGCGATCTAGGAGACAGGATGAGTTTGTGATTGGAAACAGATTCATGGGGTGTAATGTGGTCTGCCATGTGAACTGTCGTGATGTTTTACTTGGTTTAGTAGTTGGTTGTTGAGAAGTTGATGATGCGCATGGGGAGATAGTTTACTCAACCGATATCACAACGCGCCTAGATCATGAGAATGTCCCTTCAGAAGCATGTCCATTGGTAGGTTATTGAGAGACTGATCTGACAATCTACCGACCAGCATCCGCTGTCTTTTATTTTCTTGGACTCACTCAGCTGCCGAAAAACCAATGTAAGTTTTTTCCCTGGGCTTAGGAGGCTGGAAGCACCTCCTGATATCCTCGGTTGAGGTGGTTGGTTGGTGGCTGGAAAACGGCCCTTACACAGCTTTCAACTCTCGAAAGCGAGGGATCCCAATGTTGAGGTGATTTTAGTCTTCTCACAATGATCTCCCTCAGGGAGGCTGTGTACTATTTTTCCACTTCTCTGACATGTGCAAGTTTATGCGATCCGATGTGGTTCAATGCAAGACAGACTCGGGCGGGAAAAGGCTTGTTGTCTCGGAACAGAGGATTCAGGGGTGACTCGGGGTCGCTCGGGGAGCGGGGGAGGCGCGCACACACACCTTCAAGGTGAAGGATGATCCACCCCATGGATTGGGCTCCAGACTGCCGGGCTTGAAGAAGAATTGTTGGATTGGAATCGAAGGGTTGCACACACTAACACAGCGCTTGGCGAAGAGAATGCTAAATTAACATGAATTTGGGCGAGTGTTTCTATGATATGGAACTTTGGGGGGGGGGGGGGTTATAAGACAACAAATAAACAAAAGTCGAGATGTCACCTAGGTAGTGAGTGGCAAAAAGATCATCGCTGAGGAATGCTAGATCTGTTAGAGTCTAGACCAAATATCAGTAGAAACGTTGCGCTCGGTAGAGCCCCGCAAGTCGCAAAATAGCCAACGTAGACCTGTTGTGCAGTTTGTGGTTGGATGGTGTAGGACCGACAAACTTGTCCTTCACCACTCGCTTACCGGAGTATTCTGCTGTCTCTGCCTCTTTCTCACATGTACTTTGTGGGAGGAGGCACACATGCGGTTTTTACACCGGGTGCGGGCCTGGGCCGGCCTGCCTATCGCGGGCTTTACCGCCGGCTGGTTGCGTGATCCTCTTGCTGACTTTTCTTCCCCCTCTGCAATCCTTGGGGTGGTGAGGGGTAATCGGGGGGTTGTTTGTGCTTCTTTTGTCCGTCAGCCTCCAGCAGCCGTCGGTGTGGACTGTGATAGCCCCTGAGTGGTGCTGAGTTTGAATCCGAGTGTTTTCCCGATGACTTAAGAGGCGTGGGTGGTGCATCGGAGTCAATGCAGGAACCATCGCAAAAAGATATCGCCACCTGCAGGTCCACCGTCGCTCAAAAAAAGAGATTTCGCAGCTGACGCAGCTGAACGTGCAGCGCCGATGCGGTCCACGCCCTCATCCACCTCTTGTCGTCATCAACCAACAGCTCCGTTTTCACGCCGCAGCAGATGTTGTGCATAATGGCATAATGGACGAGGTGGTGGGTGGAGTGGTCAGTTGTTGGTCAGTTTGCGTGGTCTGCGAGGGAGCGAGGGCGGCGTCGCCTGTCGGTTGCCGCCTCGGGGTTGCGCAGGGCACATACCGTAAGGCACACACACCGCCCGGCAGGGAGAAGGTGAAGAAGCATCTCAGCCAGTCAGGGGTAAAAGCTGCCCCTCCTTCTTCTCTTTCTGTGTGTCTTTCTTGTGTACCGTGATGAACAAACGACAACCTGCATCATTGCATCGCAGGTTTTGTCGATTTTCTCTTTCTGTGGACAGTCAGGGTCTTGCATTGACCGCGCGGTCGGCGGTTGTCGATCATCAGGCCTGAGGGTGCTTGATCTCGACTGGGACAGGCTGGCCAGGCGCTGTCTTTGGAGCGATGTTCCCCGCCTGGATGTCGGAATGTCGGGAGCCCTCAGCCAGCCAAAAGCTTGGTGGGGTTGACGGGGTTGACGTCGGGTTGGTTGCCGTCAACGGTTGAGCTGCACTGCCTACGTAATCATGGAGGGGGGTGACAATTCCTCCAAAGAAACAGAAAAAGCAGCCGAAAAGCAGGCGGTCGAAAGGCCCAGTGGCTATTTTATGGCTCACTTTATGTAAGGTACGGTTCGGGTAAACTCTCGGGATGATGTGCGACCTGCAACTTGGGATGTTTCTCTCGCTATTTTGCCAGTATTCTCGTCCCATGTGTTCTTAATTTGGCTTTTCGGGCTGCAGATGAGTCAAGCGGTTGGTCTTGGTGCAGAAAACCTGTAGAAGATCGGGTGGTTATGGCTGTTTTCACGGCGGTCAGGACGGTCTGTAATTGCAGGCCACTTGCCACTTCGTGATAGCTCAACTGTGAAACCGACGGCTTCTCGTTCGTATGTTCTGTTCGCATGGCTTCAGAGCAAAGTTCCAGAAAGCGGTTCCCTCTCGGACATAACCCCCGGGTTCTGCTGCGCAAGGCAGACACCGAGAGACAACTCGTCGGCCGTCGTCCCAAAGTGAACATGTCCCCTCCCCATGTCTGCAGGGCCCAGCGCTTGACAAACAACCGGGACACGCGGCGTGCCGTGGTGGTCTGGATTGGGGCCACAGTGGCACAGTTCTTTTTTTCTCTTGGGGCTCCAGGGTTGATGAATTTTCTTCTTCTAGGGTTATGAGGGTTTTTTGAAGCGAACAAAAGGGGTCAGTGTTTCAAGTTTGTGGTGTTTGGGCCAGTCGGGCGCTTTCAACCAGGTTCCCCAGGATCTCGCCCAGACCAGACCTTTTCCCACCAGCCAGTCAGAGACTAGAACGGCTCAGGCACACTCGGGCAGCCATTGGATGAACTGACAGCTGGCCCCTGATCGATGGGGCACTTTTGGGTTGCAGCCCCACGGACGAATACCGAGTGCCTAGCGTTCCAGTGGCAGCGGCAGCCACACACACACAACGATTTTCCAGGGCAAGCGCAAGCGTTTCCCGTCACACCAGCGCCATCGTCGCACCAGTCACCAGTCCATCGTGCATTTTTTGGACGGTCATCCTTCTCACTGGCTGTCCGGACTTGTACCTGAATTTGCATCTTTTCTTTTGGGATGTTATCCTCAATCTGTCCCGCGCGCCTGTCTACCAATCCTTTTGCTCTGTTGCTCCCTGCCAGTGACCGACCCAGCGAGTGCTGTTTGAGGTGAAGTGAACAGGAGCGAGCAATTGCCACCGTCCGCAAAGATACCGAGTATTGCCGTGAGTGATGGATTTGAGCGGATATTGCAGTGTAATGCCCTCTCTCACGGCCGCATTGAACACAGGCCGCAGTTCACGGCAGTCCAGATGGTGTACCGTACAACCAGTCCTCTTCGAGGATCCCGATCCCCACTCTGACCCTGCTGCTTGGATCTTCTTGGACCGCAGCGGCCCAGCAGGGACGGGGGTGTCTTTTGCGGTGGAGCAAGGGGAGGGAGCAAGCAGGGGAGGGAGGGATGGGATGAGAGAGGCCGTTCGTCCAGTGGCGTCTGTCTGTCCAGTGTGCGTTCGAAACGGCAGGACGGGGGCCAATCGTCTCTGGATGAACGGGTGGAACAGAAACATAAAGGGAGCTCTCCCTCTTTTTCAATCTTCCTTTTATTCTGCCCTTCTCTCACCACGGCATCACGCCTCTTACTTTCCTTCAGCAGACCACACCACCCCGTCAAGGGCTTCGATTGATTCTTTTTCTTTTCGCTTTCCACACTTTACACTTCACTCAGAAGATAGCCCGGTGCTTTCGACAAGTGACGACACTCCCTATTGTTCGACAAACAATAGCCCCTCAACCAGCATCAACAATCAGCTTTGTCCACATTGACACAAGCACCCACAACCCCATTCATTACCAGCCTCCGAGCAGTGCTCAAATTTTCCAGACTTTTTCCTCTGCGACCACTTGCAAGCTTTTCACTCCTTGAAAACGAAAACTTCAGAGAACCAATCGATCACTCGCCTATCCGGCATCCACAGAACCACCAAACAACAAACAAGAACTTGACCATGTTCTCCAACGGATTCGCTACCGGCGCCATCGCCTTCCTCATGGCTGGTGCCCAGCTCGCCTCGGCCCACATGGAAATCTCAGAACCTGCCCCCTTCAGGTCCAAGTTCAACCCCCATGCCACCAACATCGACTACACCAACACAGCTCCCCTCGCTGCCAACGGTGCCAACTACCCTTGCAAGGGCTACCACTCGGATCTCGGTACTGCCGCCGGTGCTCCCACCGCTTCCTACCGCCCCGGTGGCTCGTACCAGTTCAAGGTTACCGGCGGTGCTCCCCACGGCGGTGGTTCGTGCCAGGTCAGCTTGAGCTACGACAAGGGTGCCACCTTCACCGTGATCCAGTCCATCATCGGTGGCTGCCCGCTCGCCTCCAGCTACCCCTTCACCATCCCCGACGATGCCCCCGAGGGTGAGGCCATCTGGGCCTGGACCTGGAACAACAACATCGGCAACCGCGAGTTCTACATGAACTGCGCCCCCATCACCATCAGCAAGAGCGCCGCCAAGCGTGAGATTGAGGCTCCCAAGGTCGAGCAGGCTGCCGTCCAGAAGCGTGCTTCTGTTGGCTTCTCCTCTCGCCCCGCTCTCTTCGTCGCCAACATTGAGAATGGCTGCTCTGTCGCCGAGGGTACCGATGTTGTCTACCCCAACCCCGGCCCCGATGTCATCAACAACGGCGGCAGCACCGGCGCTCCTTCCGGCAACTGCGGTCCCGCCGGTGCCCCCGCTCCCAACCCCGGCAACGGCGGTGGTGATGCTCCCGCTCCCGCTCCCACCACGACTGAGCAGGCCCCAGTCGTTCCTCCCACCACCACAGCTGCCCCCGTCACCACCAAGGCTCCCGCCTCTCTTCCCGGCGGTGTCTTCATCACTGTTCCCACTCCTGACAAGCCCGTCACTTCGGCCCCTGTCGATGTCCCGGCTCCCCAGCCCACCACTCTCGTCATTTCCACTCGCCCTGCCAACACTCCCACTGCCGCCCCCGCCCCCGTTCCCACTGGCGGTGCTGGTCAGCAGCTCGGTTACCCTGCCGGCACTGCCTGCCAGAACGAGGGCTCCTGGAACTGTCTCGGCGACGGCTTCCAGCGTTGCGCCTCCGGCACCTGGTCTGTCGTCCAGGCCATGGCTTCCGGCACCAAGTGCCAGATGGGTGAGGGCACTGAGCTCCTCGTCAACAAGCGTGCTTCTCGCCGCAGCTTCAGGTGGAGACAGGGCTCCAGACTCCAGCTTGCTTAAGCTTTTTCTCTACCTTTTCGGAGATGGACTTCTGCAGCTTGCTTGGACAAGGACAGCCATAGACATTGTTCTTGCGTGATGTCGATGGATTTGATGAATTCGTCCAGACCCCTTCTTCTTTTTCGCTTCTAACCATACCCCCTCTTTTCGACCTTCGCTTCTCTGTTATACCCGACACACATTTCTCACATCGTTGGTGTCATTCGTTTATACATCACCACTTTTTGACCATATTTGATATTGGTCGACTTGTTTTTTTTTCCACCTTTCACAAAGAAGGAGGGGTTCACAAACTGGGAAAGACGGCGTTTTTTCATTGGGAATTGGATTGGGGATGGATGGCAGGCAGCATCTGGTGGCAGCAAATTCATTCGGGAGAGGACTTCATGTAACAATATGACTTTTTTTTCACACAAACATTTTTTTTTAGAGAGAGGACAAAAGGGAAATGCATTTGGGAGGAACGGCTAGGGTGGTAGGACAGTTTAGATCGTCTCTTCTCGCGAGAGGAGATGGATGAGCAAAATTCCATCGCTTATGACCATACTTGAGTGATTTAAGACTTGTGACCCTGTGGTGCGTGATATGGAATACGATGGTAGAAGAAAAGCAAGACAACAGCTGTTGTATGCAACTCCCACCTGACACTGCACACCATCCTATGCTGTCGAACGAGAGATGAAGTATGACAATATGCTAGACGGCAAACATGATACACGCATGTACAACCACCGTCTGGAGATTTCCTCCCATCCACTTCCAACAGCCCACTGGTATCTCATGCGTCGATACTGCCATGTGGCTTTCCCGGTGGCGATGTCGAGCTCAAGAAAACACGGCCGCTACCTACCTTACTCAGTGTGTGACCTCCCTCCTGGCGTTAAACAAAGTCATATGCTTGCCACAAAACTTTGTATCAGAACTTGCTGATGTGATATCTCACACACCACTGGACGAGATCAAAGAGGTTTCGAATGCTCGAGGTCCGCAACCGTGTGCCCTCTACATCATGTGGGAAGTCTGCGGCCTCTTCTCGCCCACCTACAAGAGGTACAGCCCAGGCGGGCAGGTTGCCGTATGGGTTGTTGTTTTATTACCCAGACAAGGAAGTAGGGGTATCAGTTACCTTGAAGCTGAACTTCTCGATTCATCCCATCGTTTGGAGCCGGGCAGGGGGTTTGTACATTTTCTTTGACCAGGTAAGTCCCAATTCAGTGCCCCCGTGAGCTTTAACTGAACCTGTGGAGGGAATATCATGCCTCCTCCCGGTTTGGCTTCAGCGGGCTAAATTCCTATCAATTCTGATACTTGTGGAAGCTTGGTGGATAGTACATTAAGGCCCTGCCATTTCCCATCATGACATGTATCCAAAGGACTGTTTGTATAGCTGGTTTTATTACATCGTAATTTGGAGAGGGGTTTTTTTTTGGGTGGTTTTTTTTTTTGGCTGTTTGTAGATATGTTCTGGTTGTCTTTGAAAAGGCCAAGCTGCCTGTTATCCTGGAGGGAGGTAAGGCTGGCTCTTTTGCTGTCTTTCCCTAAAGAGGTCAGACCGTCATATATACAGACGCCTAGCTGTTCATAGATAGTAGGTGGCAGTGAAATATTCCCTCGGAATGGCCCCCGGGCAACAAAACTTTTTTCTTTGTCATCAAACTGACTTCCAAAGTAGGGAGGGGCCTGAGTCCTGGTGGCTGAAAAAATGGTGGCTATTTTCTTTCCAGACCCTGGTTTATTTCTCTTGCTACGACCTATCTCCTACACCATTGTGTATCCTATATCCATTGCCACCAGTTGAACAACCATGTAGGTGGAAATGTAAGCCTATTATGTCAACAAACAAGCACATCCCGAAGCAAACTATGACGAACCGGAATCTCTTTTATTTTCCAAACCATCCAACTCCAGACAATGAACTTGACGAAAGATTACACACAAAAGATCCCCCATCCCCCCATCCCACCACATCTATACACAATCCTCACCTCACCCCCTTCTTACTCCCTCGTCGCCCTGATAGCATTCTCCAACTTCTCCAACCCCTCCTTAATCTGCCCCTCCTCGATCGTCAACGCCGGCACGAACCTCAACGTGTTCGTTCCGGCAGTGATGACCAACAAACCCCTCTCCCTCGCCGCCTTGACAATCCCCGCTGGGTCCTCACTCAACTGTAACCCCAAAATCAACCCCTTCCCCCTCACCTCCTTGACCAACTCCGGCCACTCCCCCCTCCACCTCTCAAACGTCTCCCTGAAGATCTTCTCCTTCCTCTTAACCCCCTCCAGCAGCTTCTCATCCCCCAACCTCTCCACGATATTACAAGCCAACCGACAAGCCAACGGGTTCCCCCCAAACGTAGTCCCATGATCCCCCACCTTGATCCTCTCCCCAACCCTCTCGTTAATTATCGTAGCCCCAATAGGAAACCCATTCCCCAACGCCTTCGCCGTGGTCAAAATATCCGGGTGCGCCTCCTTCGGCAGATGCCCATGCGCCCAAAACTGCCCCGTCCGTCCCAACCCACACTGAATCTCATCATAATGCACCAACGCCCCCACCTCCCTGCACCGTCTCGCCAACCTCACCAAAAACTCATCCCCTGCCGGCGTGACCCCCCCCTCCCCCTGAATCGGCTCAACAATAACACTGCATGTCCGTTCCGTCACCAACCCATCGATCCCAGCAATGTCATTCAGCTCCCCCACCCTAAAACCCGGAACCATGGGCGCAAACGGCTCCTGATACTTGGGGTTAGGCGTCGCCGACAGAGACCCCATCGTCCGGCCGTGAAACGCGTTCCTGAAGCTGACTATCTCCACCTTTTGCCCGCTCGGATCGACAACCTTGCCGACTTTTCTCGCGAATTTGATCCCCGCCTCGTTGGCCTCGCTGCCGGAATTGCAGACGAATACCTGGGCTGCGTCGTGCATGCCCCCCTTTTCCCTCGTCAATCCCACCAGCTTTTTGGATAGTTCCCCCACCCAAGAGTTGTAGTAAAGATTGGAGCAGTGAGTCAGCGTGGTGGCCTGGTCGGCCATGATGGCGCAGAGTTGGGGGTCGTTGTGCCCGAGGGAGTTGACGGCGATGCCGCCCGTGAAGTCGAGGTACTCCCTGCCGGCCGCGTCCCAGATCAGGGAGCCGGAGGCTTTGGTGAAGACGATGGGGGGGCGGGAGTAGGTCGTCACCATGTATGGGGAGGTGGAGTCGATGAGGGATTGGGATTTGGAGCTGCCCGGCATGATGTCTGGGTGCGTGATTTCCTTGTATTTGGGGACGGTGGCAGTGCTGGCTAGCCTCGTTGATGCCAGGGAGCAGCAGCGCCTGCTCGCCGTGGCGGCGAGGCGGAGGGTGGGACGGAGGGACATGATGAAGATTTTAAATAAAAAAAAAGAAGAAAAGCTGGTGAAGTTAAGGGTTGGGGTGTGATACCGACAAATAGAGTTGGATGGAGTTGGAAAAAGTCCAACGGCGCGCAGGAAAAAAAAGCAATTGAGTTTTGAGAGATCAATCAATTGCAAAAGGCGCGGCGTCGACGACTTTAAGAACAGGAGGAGGTGGATGAAAGTGACTCAAGAAAGATCCCAGTGACTCCATTGACTGTTGTGACTGTCCAACCCACTTCGCCATCTTATCAGATCAATACCCGAGAAAATCTGTCAAGCGATGTCGGGGATGCGCCCGCAAAGGCGCGTGCCCCACTGCAACGGACGGGACTTGGCTCGCTTATCGATAGCACAACCCCCTGTCAATTGAGACAATGATTGGGTCATCAAGGTTCTCATTTTTCTGTCTCTTGAATATATACGCATACACAACATCATGACGGACATGCAATCCTCAGCGTCAACAACTGCTGTACACTGGGCAGCTCGACACTGAGAGAAGCCTTCTTTCCCCTCCCCACCAAGCCCCCTGCATTCTCAAGAGTGTGACAGCCCGCTCGGGCCTCTCCTTAGCAGATAGCGTGAGTTTTGCCTGTCTTCCCCTGAAGAGAATGTTTTTCCTTCTGTGTAAGTGGTCAGCATCACTTCTTCCGACAAAAAAACATAACAAAAGACGTTGCAAATGGCCTTGAAAAAAGGGGAGCACAGGACCTTACCCGATACTTGGGGTGGTTGTGTGAGGCTTTCCCGCTCGAGGTGTTGTGCTTGTGGATGAAGTCCTGCTGCTTCTTGATGCTGTCCTGGTCCATCTGTCCGAGAAGCTGTTGACTCTGCTTGATATCAGTGATGAGGCTGTCGCATCGACTGCGTGTGAAATCCTCGCGAACGACTACGCGGAGCATCTTGAGGTTCTCGGTGTTGGGCGCCATGGTATACGCGGGGACAACCCAGCCGCGAACGCGCAACTGGTGAGCGAGGGCGAACTCGTCATAGTTGCGGTCTTCTTGGGGCGGGAGACGGAAGGCTACTAGTGGCAGACCCTCGCCCGACTTCTTTGACATGATGATGAAGCCGAGAGCCTCGAGAGAGTCTGACAAGTAATTGGCCGTCCGCGTCAGGTTGCTCATGATGGCCCTGTACCCGTGTTTCCCAAGTCTGATGAGCTGATAGTACTGGCCAATGACCTGACTGGCCCCTTTGCTGAAGTTGAGGGTGAAGGAAGCTTGATCGGCGCCGAGGTAGTTGATGTTGAAGACGAGCTCTTGGGGCAAGAACTCGGCGCTCCTCCACACAACCCAACCAACACCAGGGTAGACGAGACCATACTAGATCTATGGTCAGCAAAGTCCAAGTGTTTTTCTCAGGGGTGTTGACAAACCTTGTGCCCAGACACGTTGATGGAAACGACATGTTCCAGTCTGAAATCCCATTCAAGGTCTGGCACGACAAATGGTGCCACAAACCCACCGCTGGCAGCATCGACGTGAATCGGCGTGTTCAACCCCTTCTTGGTCAACAAGTCATCGACAGCCTTGACATCCTCATACTCGCCGGTATAAGTCGTCCCGAGAATCACGCAGATGCCAATAGTGTTCTCATCGACAAGATTGACAGTCTCCTCGGGGTCAATGACATATCGCTCCTCGGTGCAGTACACCAACTTCTCCTCCACCTCGAAATAGCGCGCCGCCTTCTCCCAGCACACCTGAACGGCCGACGACATGACAATGTTGGGTCTGTCGTACGGCTTGCCCTCCTCTATCCTCTTGTTCTTCCAGCGCCTCTTCATCGCAAGCACAGCCAACATGATGGCTTCACTGCTACCGACGCAGGAAGTGCCAATAGCGCCGACATCGTCTTCAACGCCTATCGGGGCGTGAAACAGTCTCCCGATCATGGAGACGCATCGGTTCTGAATGTCGGCCGACTGGGGGTACTCTTCATAGTCGATGAAGTTTTTTGAGAAGGACTCGGTCATGAGCTTTTCCGCTTCTTCCTCCTACATGCAGTGTTAGCGCATGTTTGAGCTGCTCTTGATAGGGGGTACATACCATATAAGTCGTGACAAAAGAAGCCAAACTGTGGCACAACATGCAGCCGTTAGCATTCCGAAGCAGGAACAGCAGCGCACGGATAGTCGCTCGGAGCCGAACGGCCGAACATGATATGACGACTTACTTCAAAATGGGGTTGCCGTCCAGGCTCAAATGGTCCTTGATCAAGCGGTAGGCCACATCTTTGGACATCTCGGCCTCGGGCATCTCGTGCTTGGGGAGGTCTCTGGCAGCAAACCGGGAGCCGTAGACGCTAGTGGTGAAGCTGTCATCATCATTGACAAGCTGGAGGTGGGCCTTTTTGATGCCACCAGCCAGCTTGCCGTTGACGACCTGGTTCTCGTCGGGGATGGTCGAAAGGTGTACCATCTTGGGCAACCTCGGGTGAGTGTATGTTCTATTGCTGAAATGATATTGCGCAAAGCGATGAGGAGGGGTCTGAGCAAAACAGACAGAGTGGAAATCCCTTTCACAGTGCTAGTTGGAGGGGGGGGGGCGATTTTATACTCGACAAACAGTCTAGCAGCTACCTAGAACAGGAACGGGGACGTCTGTTGGCAGGCCCTCTTTGTCAGCTACTGCGCAACACTGGACTGGCAAGAGTTGAGCGTGGGGAGCTTTTGCCCCGGTCATCTCATGATTGTCACGTTTGGGGTTCTACGGGCGGAAATTGGCACACAACTGACCGGTTTCCACGTTGGGCAAAGCCACGTCGATTGAAGCCTCGTTGGGCCTCCACGTTTGTTTTGCGAGAATCGTGAGATAAAGAAGAGAAGAGGGGAGGCCGCCCCCCGAGCTTGCTTCCGCAGTAGGAAGGAGGGGTTGAGGGGAAGCAGCAGCTCCTCGAACGAGTACGGACGGACACAAAGCCCACACAAGTTCGAAGTTTAGTGAACACCCTGCATTAGTGGTGACGCAGCCCCCGCAAAGCTTGTCGTCTGGAGCAAATCGAAGGCCGTTGGAGGCGACATTTCCATGCAGCTCGCATGCTTTGCCAGCCCTGCCTGCATCCAGGCTGAGCGGGGTCCCACACACCTCAATTCTCTATTTCTCGACCAATTCAACGTAGCACTGAGATCTAATGTTTTGTGATTGAGGGCTTGTGTTGCAAGTTGAAACTGTCCCTTCGTAACTGCTCCGATGTGCTCAAGAATGCAATGACATCATATCACCGAGACCGGAAAGAGATATATCGTTTGGGAAGGTGCCTCTCCCAGACTTGGACATTTTTCAGACCCCACTCACTGGAGATGAGGAAAGAGCGTATGGGAGGTTTAGGCAGGAGCAGAGGTCCTCCAAACCGATCAAGAATTTTTAGAAATTGGGAGCCAGTTTGATTCCTTGATGTTCCATTCCAGCTCAGCCTTGACATGTGGTTCGATGCGTGGTTGATATCACGATCATGTACTCTTTACCGGTTGCGAGCCCTCCCAACACGGCCCAGACCCCTATTCCAACGTGTGACAATCTACAACGAGCTTTCCCTCATTTTAACAACATCTATATCTGACGCATTTGCCACCGAAAAGAAGAGCATGCGGCTTTGCCAGAATGGAACATCGGATGTCGATGCCGGTGACACAAACACTCTCCACCAATCAGAGCTTTGGTAACGCACCGAAGGATCAAGCCACTATTCCCATTAAACCCTTGGATTGTTCAAAAGGACCATCCAGCCCAGATTGTCTGGAGATTCTGACGTCGCCAATATTTCACAGTTTTGAGCTGGTGTTGCTACTGCCAGCTCAATCGGTATATCGAAACCTCCTCCCGTTCTGCTGTCCAAACACCTTTGACCATGTTGACAGTCGGTGATGCAAATAAATTCCCCCGAGAGACATTAATCATTAAGCCTAGCGTTCAAAATCGCCAAAACCACGGCTCATCCTCTTCACATCAAACCCGATACAACATCGTACAATATCTCGGCCAACCTGTCACCCTTCTTCCAGATATCATCATGATCACCGCCAGCCTCCATTTCCCGAATATTCAAAGACGATGATTTGCTCAGGTAGGCCCCCATCTTTTCGAGCTGGTCGTACGGCACCAGGCTGTCCTCACGACTCTGGGCCAGAACGACTTGTTTCCCTTCCTGCCATTCGCTTGTCCAATCGACTGCCGTGGCAGGGCAGGCATCTTTCCAGACGGTCTCGTCGTCTCCAAAGGCGCCACGAGTAAACTCCTCATACGCATCTCTCAGGCCAGCATATTCGGGCGGTGGCATGGTGATGAAGCCAGCCAAGTCGTACAGCCCGTTCAGACCAACGACAACGGTGGGCTTCACGATGGCAGTGTCGAGGCCCCATCGCGAGGGGGCCATGACTGCTTGGAATGCGAGGGTTGCTCCACAGCTATGACCGGATAACAACCATGACCCAGTTGCACCACCCAAACGCTGGAGGAATGCCAGGCCACCTAGGACGTCGCTGATGTGATCTGGGTGTCTGGCCTCTCGATTCGGGTCTCGCCCTCCGGTAGGGTGGTTGGGGTGGGGAGAGAGCCGGTAGTTGAGGGATGCCACACCGGCGATGGGAACCGAGCCCTTGGAAAAGGAACTGGCGGCTGCTTGAAGGAGATTGATAGCTGTGGGGGAGAACGACGAGGCGTCAATCATGGGGTCGCGCCAGGCTCCGCCATGGATGTAGACGATCCAGTGTCCTGACTGAGAAGGGAGGGAAGAGGCATCAGGAGCCTGCGGGGTTGCATATCCAGGGGTGCCCGAAGTGGGAAGCCAAACATCAAGCGTCTGGAGTGACAAAGTACTGTTATCGACGCCCCCAGGAATGTAGGGGACTTGAGATTTGCGCCAGCCGAGGACCTTGCCGCTTTCTTCGTCTACCACAGACGTCCAGGGTACTGAAGCCCATGCCAGCTGGTCTTTCTCCGACAGCGATGGCATCGTTGCGGTCGTTGTCTTGTCGGACTTGGATTGTGCACCTGCCGCCGTTGGGAAACCCGAAGACGCGGACCCGGAACAATCGAAGCCATGGCGTCGGCGAACCTTGACCACGATTTGGCTCAAGCGCCTCCACATGGCGGTGGACAGTGGATTGTGTGGACCTGACAAGGACTTCTTTTTAGCTTTCTAGGTGGCGCCGATCGGATCCGGTCTGCAGTCCGGGATGCACTTCCGGTCCGTATGCTCCGGCTTGGGCGGAGACAAAGAAGGCAGACGTATAAAGTCAACAAAAACAACGGGGATATGGCTTGCAAAAGTCAACCGCCGATGATGGAGGACTTGGGGATGGTGAACATCAACACAACAACGACGGTGATGTCATGGTCAAGTAGGCGGCCGTTATCTCTGTTTGCGCTGTTTACTCGCCTTCCATCCGTGGCGGCCGACGAGCCGACAAATGCCGCGTATTTTCACGGCTTACCAATTCGCATACTACCCGCGTGCATTCTGTACAGTGTGGGTGTGAAACAGAACGTTGGTTGAAAGAAACATGGTGCAGACAAATCGGAGTGCGAACCGAATTGGGGCCCGGAACTCGGAACGGGAGGTGCGCTGTTTTCGGAAGCGGCCGAACTGTGTGTGTTTCCGGGGGGAGGTTACGTAACGTTGCGTTGTGTGCGGGTGTAATGTTACCGGGTGGTAATGTAAAGAGTGGTATCAGGGGTCTGTTATTGCTGAAACCAACGGCAACGGGCACACAAGACGAGACAGCCGCAGCCGCAGTCCCAGTCGCAGCCACACCACAAAATGTATGTGCTATAAAAAGCGAGAGTGTGTTTTGATTGTATATATATCGAGAGTATCTAGGCAGATTTCCGACATGGTCGATTGATTAAGACCCCGCAAAAATATATGTAAGTTTCTTCTTGGATGGTGTGGGGTTGTTTTTATTCCGATAGGTTCGGGATTTTTGTGAGGGAGGGGATAAAAGGGTTGAGGGAGATGGTGGGTGGGTTAACATAGGAGGTGTGGGACTTGGACCGGGAGGATGGGAATGGGAGAGTGACGATCAGTTGTTCTGGATTTTTTGGGGGAGGGATGTTGGCGCGGTAGTTGAAGGGGAGGATAAAGGGGGTTTTCGGTGGGTAGTTTTGATGACCGGGGAATAATGAGGAAAACGTGGTTTAGATTGGTGTTATTGGGGGGGTAGGGGGGGGGAGATTGTTGCTGGGGGTTTATGAGGTAGGATATATATATGGTGGGATACTATAGCTGTGGTGGGAATGGTAGATGTAGGTGCGCTTGAGGGAGAGTGGGATGGGATATTACTCCGTTGTTTATATAAACCATGACTTGGGCGTGTTGTGCCGTGATCCGGGTGCTTCTACTATCGTTATCACCTCAAGACTTGGTGAGAGGTTAGGATGAGACAGACATGATCGTACGTGAGAGAAAGCATTGGTATGTCGTAAGATGCCTCTCGGATATATGCTGTCTTGCATTTTAGATGGGTGTCTTGTGTGAGCAGTGATAGGCTTGTAAGAGAGCTAGCCAATTTGTGTAGGTATTTTTTCTAGGAGAAATTCTAGCCGGGCATCTCCCCCTAGCTAACCGGGCACACCCCATGGGGGTTAGGGTTCTGTATGGCCCCTGACTTTGATATGATATTCTTGACGACTTTTTCCCATCACCTCTACCATCGATAACTACAACTGTTACTGCCCTGCATTTTGTCCCATATAAATTCCTATATAGATAAATATTTATACATACTATAGTCAAGCTATCAATAAAATACAGTTGGCACTGCCTATAAGTAATGCCGCTTTAAAATCAATAGCTAGCTAAACTACTAGCTAAAGCTGTGGGTAAGATTGTAGTTAGCTAGCTAAAGGCTGTGAGTGAGGTTGTAATTAAAGTAATTTGTAAGGCGCGTTTAATTGCTAGAAGGTAGGGAATTAAGCAGTATGGCCTGAAGTATATAGGTTGTGGAGGAGTAAGTGGTTGATGGAGTTGGAATTTCAGGCGCTGTACAGAACCCTAACTCCCAGGGGGGGTGAAGTGCCCAGTAAGCCAGGGGGGATTGCCCGGCTAGAATTTCTCTTTTTTAAGATGTTGATAGAACGATATTCCTTTGAGGGTAACTATTTATCGACGAGCTAAAACCTAAAGCCACGTGTGGTAGTTACCTATCTTACCACGTCGAGAGTCTAGTGGCATTGATGTAGAAGCTTGGGATGACCTTCGTATAAGAACCTGGGTTGGGCAGCTCGAGATCTGAAGAATGGTTTCCCCAAATGTGTTTCGTAAAATTATCTGACGAGGAGGCGGTCGAGGTATATGCACAAAAACAATGCCCGAGAACAAAGTCCCCTATCTCAAACGCAGAATTTCACAAGTAACAGGGCACAGCAACATTAGACCACAAAGTACATTTAAACAAGTTTTTTATTCACCCTCTCTTTCAAGAGGATAAGAAGCTCTGACACAGAGCAACAAACCAAAAGCTGACTTTTCCCCTTCCCCTTAAACAACCCCCCCCGCTCCCCCCTTTGCCATTGAACCTCCTAATCCTCCATGAATGACCCCCCTAGAATACCAGACAGGACAAGTAATGCAATGGTCACCAATCAACCATATGACCCAACCCCCCGCTCTAGAAAGTAGCAAAAAGCGCTATAACAAGCGCAACCCATTTTTTGCCTCCCAGCTGTTGTTGTGTACACACACCAAACACAAACATACTTAACATACAACCCAATCCAATCCAACCAACCGACCAACCGACCGACCAACCAACCGACCGACCAACCAACCAACCGACCGACCAACCAACCAACCGACCAACCAACCCTATACCCAAAACTAAATATGGTATCAACAAAAAAACAAGAAGAATAACGTCATTATAGACATGAGAAATTAACCAAGAGAGAAAAAATTGTGCAAGAAATGAAGAGAGACTGTCCTCCAAAAAAAAAAAAAAACCAAGAGAGAGGAATTGGAGGTATATCGTGTCGCGGGTATAACAACAGGCGTATAGTTCCAGATGTGCTCTGTGTCGGTGATGATGTGGTATGTATAGTAATCCGGCCGTCAAACGTCATGGTATCATCTCTATGATATATCCCCCTCCCATCTATTCATTTACACCCACCCCGCCCCGCCCCTAAATAATATTCGCAATGCTAATCCTCTTCTGACTCTCACTCTTAATACTCGACACCCCAGACGCAGCCGCCGTCGGGCTGTTATTAGACGACGACCCACTCCCCATCTCCATCGGCCTAGGGGGAGGGGCAGAAAACGGCATCGGCAACGGCGCCATCTTCATCTCGTGGCCCTGACCAGCTGGCATCTCCATCTTGACCGGTGGTAGTAAAGGTGGAGGGGGGCCAGGCGTGACTCCATCTTCATCGGGCCCCAGGTTTGCTGGCGAGCAGGCGCGAGAGCAGCCGGAGGGGGAGGGGGAGGAGGAGGAGGAGGAGCGGCGGCGCTCGTGGGACTGGATGCACCAGACGCCAAGCACCGGGATGGAATTCTCCAGCCTCTCCCAACCAGTCGGCCCCCACTCCCATCTCTGTTCGCTCGTCAGGTTTGTCCTCGCGTCGATGCTGAAAAGAGTGTGCTTCCCGTTGGCGGCCCCCGATGGAACAAGAGGAGCGGGGCGACGGCGGCTCACGGTCGCTGCCTGCCCAGACCCAGGCTGTGTCAGGGCTGGCCTGGAGGTCAGAACTGACGTACGCGACCAGCTCCTCGTCTCGAAAGAGCGCTTCTTGAATCGCAGACTGGGAAGGACGTGGTGGTGGGGGTCCGTATGGCGAGGGAGGATGACTGGGGGATGGCGACTGGGCGAGGTAGCTTGTAATCTCGGCTCGCCTGTTTCCGAGAACCTGGACGAAAAAGCCGAGATAACGGCCGCAAGGCATGGCAACGTCACGGTGCTCGTTGATGGATGCCAGGGCGCGGACGCAGGTAGCCGCCTGATCAAACCAGCCCGTGATCAGCAAGAACAGCGCGCAGCGGAAGATGTGTGTGGTCAGAAGCGCTGTGGCGCCTTCCGGAAGATCGGGTGTAACTCGCAGGAGAAGAGCAGCGGTTTCGAGAGCCGTGTGAGTGCACTGTTCAAAGGCCGTCCGTCGCACGTCGGGGGGGCAGGAAGGGAGCAGATTGTGTCGGTGGAGCAGCAGGCGTGCGTGGAGGAGGTAGACCAAGGGGTTGAGAAGCGCAGGGGTCATGGGGGCGTTGCTCGTAGGGTCGCAAGCCTGTGGAAAGGTTCGAAGGCAGGAGGAAAAGTGCTGGTCAAACGTTGCCAGCCGGGTCGGTGCAATAACGGGGGACGAGAGGGCTCTGCCGAGCGCTGTGTAAGAACGCACAACGTGTATCACGGCGAGCAGAGAATGCGTAAGCGGCTCTGCGCCCACGGGCACCCTTGGGCCCTGCTCAGAGATGAAGCAGTCGTCGACTCCAGCGGGCAACGAGACGTCGCAGTCGGAATCGTCAATCATCATCGGCCTCCCGAGTTCGATAGACAGGCTGCGATCAAGAAGGTAGATGGCCCACCATGTCCTCCTGCGCATCTCACCCTCGAGGAATTGCCATGGCCCCAATTCGGTGTAGAGACCAAGGTCTTGAGCCACCCGGACAGCATTGCCGAGCCAGTTCCAAGCAGCAAGCTTCAGGTTCATCTCATTCAACGCCACAGAAATAAGCACAAACACGCGCGCATTGTCCAGCTCATACTCGTTGTTCCAAGGGTCAATCAAACTCCGCGTCGTCTCGAGAAGATGGGCTGCCGAATACGCTCGGTTGTGCTCGTTCTCGGATGTAAAGAGCCTTCCAACGGCCATGACGGCAAAGAACACAGACATGAAGGCCTGCGTGACTCGAATCGGATTGCCCTGGCGGTAGAGCCCATCTACCGTCTGCACAAAGCTGTTCCAGTGCAGAATGGGCGTCATGGTATGGGCAGAGGTGAAGTAAGCCCTGAGCAACGAGTCTGTCGTCTGCCTGGGAGGCAGCATGGAAGTGAAGTCCCTCGGATCAGGGGCCGCCACCGGTCGGTATGGCGCTGGTGGCTTCCAGATTCCCCTGGAAAAGCTTCGTAGGTTGGTTCTTGCTCGAGCGAGGTCGTGAATGCTGGCGGGCCGCTTCTTGCGCTTGGGTGCCGAGGCGATCTCGGGGAGCTGGAGCGGCAGCTGCTCCACGCCGTCCACATCCATATCAAACTGGCCGTCCCTCTCTTGCAGCATGCGGCGGAGGCTGTTGTTCTCGCGGCGAACCCGTTCCATCTGCTTTTCCAAATCCTGCACCTGCTTGATGGACGACATGCGTCGGTTAGTTTCCTTGGTGAACTGGCACTTGACGCTCCGGCTCGAGCACTCGGAGCAGCTCGTAGTCTCGGTGGCATCGCATTTGACCTTCCTCTCGCGGCAGGCATCGCAGCTGGGATCTTTTCTCCTCTGGCGGTATGCTCGCTTCTGGGCCTGGGAGCTGTTGTTGTTGCTGTTGTTGTTGTTGTTGTTGTTGTTGTTGTTGTTGTTGCTGGAAGACGATGGGAGCTGGGCATGAGAGGGCCCTGGGGTGCCAGCAACTGACTCCCCTGACTGCATCGACTCTCGCTCCATGGTAGACGATGTTGCTGTGACGGGGGTGTATGGTTGGAACGAATGGCTGCCTGGTTGGGGGAGCTGCTGCTGGTGAACCGAAGGCAAAGGTGTCGGAAGGCCCAAAGGTTGTGAAGGGGCGGTTTGGTGTGAGGGAGAGTGCTGGTGTGTTTGCGGCGGCGGCGGTTGATGATGGTGATGGTGATGGTGATGGTGATGATGGAGGCTCGCACTTGGGCTTGGCCTCATCAGGCCGCCAAGGTACTGTGTAAGCGGTTTGGGTGAGGCGGCCGACGAGACACCCGAGGATTCGTAGGGCCGTGAGGAGGGGTTGGGAGATGGAGGATGAGAATACGGGTTGTGTGACGCAGCGGCCATAGTGCTGCTGGGGCTACACCTGCTTTAAGAAGCAGAGATTCCGACAGCCTGATTCGGAACCGTCTCCACAAGGTCAAGGTCCCCGATAGGATGGGTTATGGGGGTAAGCTGCCGGTCAACAAGGAACATGCAGACGGGAAGTATTTGGGGGTAGCCGAAGTGTTTTCTGGGAATGGGAAGGGTGTTTAAAGAAAACCAAGCGCGGTCTGAGCTCCCTCGTTTCTCCTGGTCTTGTTCTCCTCTCCCACCCCTGGTCGTTTGGATGCACCACAAGGTAGTAGGTAATGTAGACTACCCACACCACCTCGAAAATGGATACCCACGCACGATGTTGTCTTGGGCGGGTGGTGGCGGTCACTGCTTGTCGTCGAGCAGCGGGTCTGGCTTCTTTTCTTTCTGTCGAGTCCTCTTCAGTTTTGCAGACCGGTACGGAGGCAATAACAGAGTGTCTCAAAGCGTGTTGACGAGGGTCTCCAGTCCCTTCCCGAACAGCTCCGTCCAGCTCGAAAGTCCCGGGGTGGTATCTAGCGGTGATGCAACGCCGTGCAACCACAGTGCCGTTTTCTGATCCGCAAAGTCTTGGTGCGGCCTGTAGCTGGCGCAGTTGAGGTTGCGGTTGCGGTTGCCGTCCAATGCTTTTCCGTAGCAGTCAGGCCCTGCCCCTTGTTCCGCAGCCTCTCTTGTTTCTCTCTCTTCTCTCGGGATCCTATGGTGGAGGAAGGCGAGTGAGAGAGAGCAGTGTGAGGGCGAGCAAGAGTAGCAATTGGGTTAGAAAGCTGCGCCGTTTGGTCCCGAGACGGCCGCAATGCGACCATGTGTTAAAAGGCGGTCGTATTAGTAGAAGCCGTGACTCTCCAGCCTGCGGCCTGTAAGTGAGGTCTTGCTGGGGAACCGGCAAAAGGCGACCGGGCGGGCGTGTGTGTAAATGCGCACCCAGCTACGGGCCACGTCTGGTTCGCCGGAACTACCAAGCTGGTGAGCGAGAGGGCAACGGCTGAGAGCAGGCGCAACCGCACTTGGGGAGCCTAAGCCTGCAGAGATGGGGGGTAAACAGGAGGCGGCGGAGACAGCGGCAAAGCGGAGGGCGCTGGTATGAGGATCCGATATGCAGCACACACGGCTGATGGGTGGTGTTTTGTTGTAGGAAGTTCTCGTCTGGAAAGGGAAAAGCGAAGGAGAGGCCGTCTGGCGAAGGGAGAGCAGAGGGTGTCAGAAGGAGGAAGAAGTCCGGTATCGAAGCGTGATTTGAGAGGACCGAGCAGAAGAGGGTTGTAGCTGGGTAGCAATGACAAGCCGGGGCATCTCAACCAGCCATAGCCATGTTCCATGCTCCATCATCATCCCATGTCACCAGTCCTAGTGCTAGTGTAGTCCCGACTCCATACTCCCTAGTACACAGCCTTCAGGGGTGGGGAGCGGAGGAGGGGATGAAGGGACAAGGCCGGAGGGGACCAAGTGGTGCTGTATTGAAAATCCGTACTGTGATGATGCTTTGGTAACAAACGATACAACAGTAGTGTACGTCCGTATGCCCACTCGACCACCCAGGGTCCGCCCTTCTCTGCAGCACGGCCCTTTGACTGGTGCTTGGGGGTGCAGTTGACGTCTCCGTAGAGCTCGCAAGCCACCCCTGGATCTGTCCAAGACACGAGTGACATGTGCTGCTGCTGATGCTCCAGAGAGGCAAAAAAGCAATTCCTGCTCGGGTTTTGGTGCCCGCTGCTGACAGCTTGTTCTCAGACGCCCACAGACGGGGGGCTCGCTAGCAAAACACCCCGGCCCCTGACACAGTGAACCCCGGTCGCTTTTATCAACACACAGCAACCAAACCGGCTATGACCGTGCGAAAATAAGGTACTGTGCCGCACATCACTGACATTCCCGTTTTTCCATCCCACTGTGCCCGGAAAGCGTGAAAGCCACGCTGTCCCTTGCGCACGCAGCAGGCAGATGGGCGATCAGCGTTGCGGCGGAAACTGGTGCAAGGGAGTTGACGAACAAGCATTTGTGACGTAGGTGGGCTTCACTCAGACATGACGATGATGCTCGTTGAGACGCTTCACCCTATTTTTCTCGTCTCTTCTCGAGACGGAATAAAAAACCCGGCATGTGGGACCAGGTGAGCCGAACCAAAGTCAGAGAGGATGCAGCCTGTGCCGTACGGGAAGGGAGCGGCTTCCAATCGGTTGCCTTGGGGTCTCTGGCGTCTTTGCTGTCTGTGTGGTGCAGGATGCTAGAAAACTGTGCCCGTGTGGCGTAAAAATCCATTATTCAGTTGTCGAGTGTCGTGATGGATGCACAGCTCCCCGCTGGATGACCGCCTCACCCGTTGTGCCGCGCCGTCGAAGCTGCGGTCATTGCAGAAGGATCACACAGATGGCTGTCTGGCGGGGCTGACAACCTGATGAGATGAACTGCAACTGACGCAAGTGGGTGGGCCTTGCTCCAAACAGGAGACCTGTCGGAGTCCATCCACGGCTTCGCCATGTCTCTGAAGCTTCAGGATTTTCTGTGTCTCGCCCACGCGGCGTGACAGGTTCCTTACCCCGTGGCATGATGTGCATCGGAATCGAGTCGCCAGCAGGAGGGCTGGTCAACGGCCAGTCTCAACTGGCTACGGGTGAGACATGAAAGACAGGCACCGCTATAGTTGTTGAGGCTCGAGACCTCGTCGGTCTTTCAAATCCGTACGATATGTGTGGACCAGTATCTACGGATACAAAGGCCGAGAAGAGCCACACTAGCTCCATGCTGGTGGGCAGTTCGGCCGGCCGGCCGGCCGGCGAGCGGAGACCATCCCCTCTGCTGGATTCCGTACTGTAACCTGTAACGACAGTCTCGACATTCTCGAATCCTGGGCGTAATAACCCAGGCTTATTATGATCTTCGGCGCAACTCCCGGAGGCTCAGGGATGGGTAACTTTGGCGTCAAACACGTGTAGCTTAAATAAAAGTCTCGGCCCTATCTCGAGACAGAGATAATCAGATACCAAGATGCTTTTTTTACTCGTTGATCATGTCTTGCTTGAGGAGAGCACGCTCACCATGTGCTCGTACTCGTGTCGGGATCCGGTGTGCGTGATCTCATGGCTGTGAGACAGAGAGAAAGAGCAAGAATTGATGTCGTTCACCTGCAATTGCTAGCCTCCTAGCGTAGCCCTGTTTGGTGAAGCGCCATGGCCGCGCTGGATCTCGGTAACGGGAGGGGCTCGATGCAACGTGCCGCTTGGACGAGTCGGCGAGGCAGTGGACACCGCCAAGCACAGCGTCCATCCACAGCAGCGGGACTGGTTTTTGGTCCAAGGCAATTCGTTCTTCGGGGATGCGGAATGCGGAATAGATGAGGAGGGGAGCCCAATCATGTCGGCAGGCATCCGGAAGCCGGCTCGATTAGAGAGTCGTCTCATTGATGGAAGATTTTGATGAGGTCGTGCTTGGCCCGCAGAACCACAACAGTACCTGATCCGGAACCATTTCTGCCAGACGAGGGGGAAAAATACACTACTATACACTACGGCTGTTGCTCCGATAGCGTCTCTTTGTGCTTCGGTTGGCCGCCGAGGGTGCCGAATTCGAATCCACGTTCACCGATGCCAGCCCATGTGCCCATGTCGGTGATCGTCAGCCTGTTACTGAGAAGGCATGAGGCATGAGGCATGAGGCATGGTGACGTGACCATGTATATCTGTGCAATGTTAACTTGTAGAACAGAGAAAACAGAGACCGAGACACACATGCAATTCCTGGTTGATTGAATTTGAAAAGTACACTTTACGAATAACGAATTCAATTTTCATCAGATTTCAACCGACGGGAGCGGGGCACTGGCAATTGATGCGCGCGGTGGACCTCTCGCCGTGAGAACACTCCCGCTTGGCACGCTTGGCGCCCTTCACACCCATATCCTTGCCAGCCACGCCCGAGCTTCTGACCAACCGGCACGGGCCAGGCAAAGAAGCCGTCGAAGGATTTTGGAGCCATTAGCAGCCACCTACTGGACAACTATAGGCCGGGGTGGCACTGACACCCCGCCCAAAGACCGTTTCAAGATCGATGTGCGAGATTTGCGGTGCCGAGAAACTGACAGGCCAGAACGTCGTGTCTTTCAACAAGTCCACCGACAAAGTTCAAGACTATTGATAGTTCTACTACACTGACAGAGTAATCATTGGTAATTAATAACAGGATCCCGGCTTCCAGGTTCACACCGAGAATCCAATAAACAAAAAGCCTCTATTGGAAACCATCCCACCATCTTCTTTCCCTCCAGCAGCTAGCTAGCTGTCTGGCTGTGCCTTCCCAGATCAGATCATGCTGCAACATATCCCCAGATAGGCAAGAGTAAAACAGAGATGTACCTTCCAGTAAAATTGTGTGAAGACACAACCCCGCTCCGGGTCGGAGACTTTGACACCTCTAGGCAGGCACGCAGGAAAGGAAGGAGTGGCTCGCGGGATGGATTGCGGCAGGAGCAAAGAACCAAAAACACTTGTGAACTTTCCGTCTGATGAAGGAGCTGAAGTCAACCAAGGCAGCTGATGAATGGCTCGCTTGCAACTTGCAACTCTTCCCTTCCCCCCTCTCTTTCCTCCCCTTCGAGAGCCCAGACCCTCTTGGCACCCGAATTCCCGTTTTTCTTTCTCGCCGGGCGTCAGCCACAGCCACCATCGCATCGACCATCAGCTGTTGGGCTTACCGATGGCTTACCGTTTTCTATCAGGCAGAACCCAGCTGCCGGAGAAAAGAACCGGCCGTGTCAACCGACCTCGGGCCCAGAGCCGGTTCTACCATCATCCCAGCAAGTCTGGTTGTTGATATGCCCATCCGGTGTTCGCCAATACCGAGTACTCTCCGAGAGCCTTTCGTGACGAAAATGCGGCTCAGTCGTAGCGAAGCTGCTCAGCTGTATTGATCGGGCCCTGATGTCACCTCTCTCCTATTCCTCGCTCCCCACCTTGTTTCACGCGCTTATTGACTTGTAAATGACTGCTACAGCACCACTGGGGACCGAGATTCGCACATGTCCACGACGCCCGTCTGTCTTCCAAGCTTCCCTTCCAAGCTTCTAGTGGCTGCCACCCGCAGCGTGGAGGTGTGCTGAGCAAGGGTGAATTGTTGCGGACCTGTTGATTTGAAGCCATGTCCTGTGCCGAGAATGCGGGATTCCAGGAAGCTGGACGCCATCATGAGCCACCAACTCCGACGCATTGCTGCGGGAGAAACCGAAAAGGGAGCCAATACTTCGCGAGTTGCAGCCACTCTGAATCCTCATCGCTGTCAATATGGACACTGCGATGCCATCATGCAGAGTTCGGTACAGAGTACGTACACAACCAAGGGTCGCTCTCTCGCCAACCAGTCCGGTTGGCCAACATCAACCTCGCTTCCCGCCGCCATTGCAGTAGAAGTGGAAACAGATGAGGTGGTATTCTGACAAAGTTCCATTGGACTTTCCTCGTCCCTCGTCCAGTCAGTTGTCTCGTGTCGTTCTGCCCTGTGGTTCGGATAGGTAGAAGCGATTTGTTGGGAAGTAGAGCTTCACCCACCCCGGAAGGAACGACAGTATCAGCAGTCTGATATTAGGCGCTCGAATCGCCGTATCGTGGACGTCGAAAGACGAATGGCACCACTTGGCGGCGGGTTTTGCCCACACTACTATACTCAGCCCAGCCTTGGATGCTCTCACAACCACCCATCCGACTGCCGAAATCCGGGCAAGCTGTTCAGCTCCGCACACACATGGATAACCATCCCGACCACTCAGAAGCACGCACAAGTCTGTCCTTCCACATTGCACGACATTCCTATGGAGTAGACGAGAAGACACGGTTGATCACGCACTGTTGTTTGTTTCTCCCAACGGGTGGTCGGAAGTGTAGCCTGCTCTTCGTCCCACGCTGCTTGAGACATGCCTACCGTGCGTGGTCCAGTCCAAGCGAACTCTCGGGACGTTGGAACTGTGGCGAACGTGTGACCACCGGTGAAGGTTTCCCAGTCTTTTCTAGTGAGACTTTTCTGTACACGTGTGGAAACGGTGTAGAGGGCAAGCCATTCCGTGTCCGGTCAAGGGATACGGCGTCAAGTGCGCTTGCTGACGGCAGAGGATGCCACCCCACCAAACACGCTGATTTGTAGGGATATACGAAGCATGTCGTCGTCTTGACGGAGGTTGATGGGTGGCAGAGTTGCTGAGCTCCATGTGGTCATGATGAACAAGGCTCCTTGCAACCAGCATGCTGTGCAACGGCCGGGCAGCGTGAGAGCCGGCCGATGGAGCATCTCACAATATAGAGGAGGGTTTCCGATTCGCATCCAGCCCTGGCCGGGTTGCGGATGTCGACGGATACTGTGTGCTTGGGATCTCGGAGAAGGGCCGTACGGGCTTCAAGCGGGTCTTTGTACTGGACCATTTAGGTCCGTCGCAAGGGAGAACGGCGGCGACTCAGCCGGTCCTATCAAGACATGTACGGTCCCGTTCACGGCCCAGCAACTTGTACCGCGCAAACCGCGGATTGACGCTCCACGTGTAAGTCACTTCTCTTCTCACAAATTCCTATCTCGTCACACAGTACCAGCGGAATCACTGCGCTATGGTTGCACACCGTCCAGGCTTCCACCATGCCGTAAAATGAAGGGCGGTTACTCGGGAGACGCCTTGTCGAAAATTATGGCCGAATATCACAAGACTGCGCAACAATTGCTGTTCCTACTTCCAGGCTATCACAATGGCCAGACGCAAGACTCTCATTACAGGGACGAGCTATCACATGTATTATCATGCCGCCGTCGATGCGCCGTCAGTTCTGGAGACGAGACGCTGCATGACTGGTCGCATGTGCCGAGATGGAGGGGAGCGAACGAGCGGAGAAGGAGGGGGAGATGAGGGGCCTCTGTTTCGTTGAGATGATGAAGGGTGAGGGGGGACGTTGCGCCGTATTCGTTTCCTCCCACAAAACACAAAACAAATATCTCCGCTGTCTGTCGTGTGTGGTTGGTTTGGTTTCCGAGGGTTGAGAGCGGAACGGCAAAGAAATAAAGAAGGGCTTTTGTTGAGACTTCTGGTTGGCTTCGCTGAACCTGACGTTTCTTTTTCCTTCGCTTAAGGGAATGGGCAAACAAGAATGCGGATGGGGTTCTCGGTACCTGACCGATGACGCCGAGGGCCCTGTCGGATGGCTTCCGAAACTAGAGCGTCGATCCTCTTGTTCCCACCCGGTTGGCTGTCGTCAGGAGGAAGAGAAAAAGAAAAGGTGAACGGCGCGCTCGAGACTCGTGGCAGAGATCACAATCACAACGGCAGCGTGGTTTACACGTGCCGACTTCGTGAATGTCTCGGTCGGCGCTTTTTGCTTTCTTTTGCCTGTCTGAAGGTCTTTCCCGGCTTTTTGAGACATTGATGGAAAAGAATCACTGATCAACAACCTCGTGGCAGGATTACGATACAGTACTTGGACTCATCAGCACACACAGTACGGAGCAGTCGGGAAAGACAATCTTTTGATCAAGGAACGGTTTTCGTTTTCAAAACCCCTCCCTACACCCCCGGTTCCCCCCCGTCCCCCCGGAGAGAGCACAAAAAAGAGAAGAAGAAAAAAGAAGCTTTCAGCCAATTATCGAGATGCGGGATCCGAGATTCAGAAGGGGGAGCAGATCAACAGATGCCCACCCGAGCGGACGCAACCATGGGCCGTGCTAAGCGCTAGGCCCTTTTCGGGAACCTCTTCGTGGCCGTGGTTCCGAAGAAAACTCACCACCAGTGCCTGTGAGGCGCTGTAGCTGTGAAGGGCTGGCGCTGTTTTGTGTGTGGTGGATGATGAGGTGTGAGTGGTTCTTTGTGAGAAAACAATCTTGGTTTTCGTCACCCCCACCACGCACTGCTGGGCATCAGCAGCAAAGCGATAATCAACCCAAGTCCCTTTTGCTGCGGGCGCTCCACTCCACCACAAAACGCCCCATATCGGGCCCCCGGCAGCTGCCGCGGCGCGCAACAACCACCACCACCACCACTAACGATGGAACGGCTGGGCTGGGCAGGTCTGGGCTGATGGGGGGAGGAATGAAATGCAGGGACCTGGTTTGGAGATTATTTTGGGTGGTGTTTAGGAAGTAAAAACCGACGTAAGTAGGTAGGTGGATGAGAACTGGGAAAAGGTTGGGTATCATTCTGGGAGTCGGCAAGGTGAGTTGTTGATTAACGAGCAACCAAAAGAACTTCTGGAATATGTGTGAGATTACTACACTACGACACTGCAAAGACAACAGTTCAGCAAGCCGTTGAGATTTAGATTACCTACTAACAAATTGGGAACTTTTGGACAGAGACAGAAGCGAGCGAGAAACGTCACCGTACCATGCCCATCCTACGGGGAGGGGAGCCATCGTGTGTGTAAGGCAAGGTATATCTATCTTGGCATGGGAACTTTACACACAGTGTTACATACATACCACCAGACACCGAACCAAACACCAAAGAACAGATCGCCTCCTGCTCGTTCTTTCTTTCTACATTTCTTCTAGCGCAAAAGCGCGATTTCGGAATCGCGGAAGGCGGAACGGGCAGCATCGCATCGCATATCGAGGGTTATCGTCACATTGTGAGATGCTACGTTGGGGTTGTAGTGGGTGGTATGGGTCTGGGCGTTACCACGGTTCGCTTAATGGGCTTTGGGGGTTTGAGGCCGGATAAGGCCGAGTGAGCAGGGCGGCGGGTTGAAGTTGGAGTGGTGATGGATGAGTTGTGGCGTATGGGTGAGAGAGGGGAAGGATGGGAGATCTTTGGCGTTGTGTCGGGAGGATGGCGAAGTCACGAGCTGGAATGTGATGGTTGGGAGGTAGGAGTGGTGATATCTGGTTGGGTTTGGGAGGTAGGTTGCTGTTGAGGGGGATACGGGGCCACAGAGGAAGGTATGAGGGCATCATGAAAGGGACCAAGAGATGACCTTAACAGGCTACTGACACAAAGCTGGAGACTGGAGTCTTCCTGAAAGGCTTTCTCTCTGAACAATACCTTCTGCTGACATTAACAGGTTGAGAAGAGTCTTTGATCACAAGTCTTGGTGCTCTCAACCGAGATAGACACCGGGCAACATTGTAAATGACACAAGAAGCTGATCCATGCTCTACGTCAAAGAAAGATACGACAACCTCTGGCGCATTGGCAGACTTTCGAGATTGGCGAATGTGTTTGTTGAGAAGCACGCCTTCTGCCACAATGTAGACTTCCGCTTATTCCTTCTGTCTTTCTACCTGTATGGGCTTATAGCTATTTGGGCATTGCAAGTAGCAAATAAAATCTGGTGACAGGCTGTGACTCGTTACGCCCTACACTTGAGATACCTTGAGCTCGGAGAACGCCAGATCTGTTTGACATCGCCCGCAACTTCCGGCAGTGTTTTCTCCTAAGCCTCCAGGTCTAATTGAGCAAACTACCGCAAGCCAAAAAATATGTGCACCTACGTTCAACGACTGGGCCTCGAGCTATTAGTAGACTTTTGTGTTGCTTGACTATCTCCTCCAAGGACGTCTATCTGCCAGGGTTTATCTGTCAGTCAAAACCCTCAATGAAGGATCCCATCAGTCAGGTCACTGCAGGAATATTCTGTCATCGTCGAAACCCATTACAGAGAGTACTGAGTCTCGTCGTCTGCTCAGGCCCCTTTCACTAAAAAGTCTCGATCCAACTAGGTGAGCCGTCTCACAAGTCTAAGCAGCTTCGTGATACCTCCCCTCTATTACAAGTCCAGTCACAGCAACAGGTCTGTTTCACCAGGTTAGGTAAGACTTCCATAGAAAGCTTGCTTACCAAGCTGGTACACAGAGTTTCCCCAATCGCAACGGCGGCAACTCTAACCGGAGGAAACAATAAACGGGACAACATAGGACAGATATATATATCAAGGCTATGTGTGCTTGGCCTCAATATAACATCGTCAGGATTCTCAACACCCTGAAATGCTTTGCCGCTGGGTACTATCACAACAACAATATGCAAGACAAAACAAAGCCAAAAAACCATCATATTCTAGGTAAGGTATCATAAATCGCCACCCCATTTTCTACTCCGGAGGGGCCAAGCCCGTCAACCCCCCAGCCAACCCTTGCATCCTCCTCCCCAGCAAATCATCCGAACTCGCCAACCTCTTGACCAAACCCCCATTGTCACCATCGGCCCTCGCCGTCCTGACTCTTCTCTTCTTCTTTTGCCCCCCCGAACCAGAGCCACTCCCGGACCCGCTATCCGCCCCATCACCCGAAACCGTAACCTTTGGCAGTTCCTCTGTCCCATTAACCTTCCCATTCGTCAAAACCGACGTAGTCGACGCCCTCTCCCTCGTCTTTCCAGGAGCAGCAGAAACAGCAGGGCCCGGCCGCGACCTACTCATCCTCATCTCCAGCCCCCCATCGCCCTCGGTCCCATCCGTCACAGCCGTCGCCCCGCTATCCCTCCTCCCCCTCTGGTGGTGTGGCGTCCGGTTGTTCATCTCCTGAGTATGAACCCTATACTCACCCTCCTCATTCCTGCTGCTTCCCCTCCCCCTCTCTTCCCTCCTCCTCCTCCGTCTCTCCCCCTCTCTAAACCCCTCCTCTATCCAACTCCCCGTCTTGTCAAACAACCCCCATGCAGGCGGGTAAACAGAAGGAAACTGTAAAAACCCATGGCTAATCCCCGGTATGAGCGTCACTTCCGCAAACGCATTCTCGTCGAACCCTTCTGTCAACGCGTCAGTGTCGCGGTATTCGTAACGGGTGCCGTTGCTGGCCATTTGTGCCGCCTTGACGCGGCGGAGGCGGCCGGCGAAGATGACCGTGTCGTCTACCAACGGGTCTCTCTCCCCGGTCAAGAAGTAAGTTTTGGGAAAACGGGACAGCAGGACGTCTGGACACAAAATAGGACACAAAAGGTAGTCTTGGCTGAAGTCGGGACGGTTGTGAGGGCCGACGTAGAGGATGATCATCGCGCGCATCATTTCTGGTGTTAGGACTCTGTCGTTGAAGTAGGAGATCATGCTTGACATTGCGAGGCGGGTTTTGAGGGGGGAGGGGTGGTGGGAGGTGGATGGCTGTTTCTTTTTGCCGGAGGAGGCGGTTTGGTCGAGGGAGGTGGAGGAGTGAGGGGGTGTGGTGGGGAGGGATTTGGGAGACAGAGGCAGGGGAGAGGTAACCGGGGGGAGGTGGAAGGTTGTCGATCCGGCGTGGGCGTATTGTGGTGCGGGAGAGAGACACAGTTCCCGGTTGCGGAGGATAGCATGTTCGTCTGGGTTGAGGTTGGCGGGGTCAAAGTTGACGGCGGTGGAATCCGAGTCCGGAAGGGTACCCGAGCTGATGTTGTTGTTGTTGTTGTTGTTGTTGTTGTTGTTGTCGTTGTTGTTGGTGTTGTTGTCGGGTGTGCCGTCGTCTTCGTCGTCGGATTGGTGGGGGGTGCCGACGAGGTCGTTGTACTGCATTGTCTTGCGTTGGAGGACGCGTTTGTTGGTGCCGCGCATGCGCCGGTCTTTGATGAGGGCCATTTGCTCGTCGCTCATCCAACTGCCGATGTTCATGTCCAATGCTGGGTAGAACAACACCAAAGCTTCGGGGATGGGGAGGTCGGTTTGCCCTTGAAAACGCCGGATCGGACTGCTGCCGCTTTCGGTGATCATAATCGTCATTGCCGTCGCCAATGTACCGCCGGCGCTGTCACCAGTAATGACCACCCTGGGAACCTGCTCCCCGCTCATTCCCACGCACCTCCCCTTTGACCTAATCAACGTGCAGTAAACATCATAACACTCATTCAGCGCGTACGGAAACGGGTACTCGGGCGCCTTTTTGTAATCCAAACTCAAAATCGGCAGCCCCGTCTTCGCCGCCCAAGCAAACAGCTTATCGTCATTGCACCTCGGATCCATAGCCACAAACCCACCCCCAGGAATATCAAGCACAAGCTGGTTATGTCCCTGCTCCTTCAGCTCGCTGAGCGGCCCGTCAAAATACAGCCACCCCTCCACCGGCTCCTTATAATCACTGGTACTCGGCCTAGGTATCCTCACCTGCCTAGGCGGCCACTTTGTCATTCTCGGCCTGACCAACCCCTGCAGCGTCCTCAAATAAGGGGACTCGACCCCCTTATTCCAGCTAACCCTCAGATGATCGACAGTGATATTCCCCCTGACCTTTCGCACCTTTTCATCAGCCTTTTCTGCCGCCACCATGTAAAACAGCGAGAAGACGATACTGGCGGCGTCACGGAGCCATTTTGTCTTGATGGGCATGGCGGTCCAGAAACCTGCGTCTAGGGCGGTGAGGATCCAGGTGGCACGGAAGTAGGTCGCGTCGTACATGTTGGCTAGGGGGTCGGGGGAGGCGAGGCCGACGAGGGTGGAAAAGTTGCGGGCTGAATAGAGGTAGAGCATGGTGATTGTGAGCGTTTGCCAGAAGGTGAGGCGTCTGGAGAGGCATTTTGAGAAGAAGCGTACGATTGGGGGACCGTTTTTGTTGCCTCTGTTTGGGTTGCTATTAGCAAGGTGCTCTGTTGCAGGGCAGAGAAAACATACTTGAGGAGGTAGGCTGTCCAAAATGCCAGGACAGCCAGAACCTGTAGACGGCGGGACTTGACGGATGGTCGCCCCAAGACGTGGTCAATCATGGTGGCGGTTGAGTGGTGGTGGTGACGGCCACCTTCACCGTTGACCGTTGGACGTTGTGTGTTTTGCTAGACAGTCAGACGTTGAGCGGCTTGTGGTGCTATCACGGGCGTTGGAGATTGGAGATGCGGCTTAAGGCGGTTCAAGGGATGGTGGTGTGGTTGCTGACAAGAGACAAGACACAAACAAAGACAAAGTGAAATCTGAGACAAACAAAGAGTTCAAGTTTCGTGGGAAAAATGGTAGGAAGTTCTCGAGACAGTCCGTCAGCAAGGAGCTAGTGTACAAGATAGAAAGGATAGACACGAGATGTGTGTCGAACATGAAAAAAAAGAATGAGAAAAACGACCTCAAAATGGCACATGGCCTGTCCAGCTCCGGCGGTCTAACCTGTTCCCATCTCTGGTTTCCGAGAGTCCAATGAGCAAGAAAAGCACAAGCGGAAAAAGCGGAGGTTTGAACGGGTGACGGGCTGTTTCGTTCCAGGCACTGTCCGCACGAATCATGGCGTCACGGGGTGTCGCTGCTCTTGATCATGCTGAGCTGAGAAAAGGCGGTGCTTTTGGCATGTGATTCAGCCAGGAACTGGGGGCCAGCAGCCTTGTCCATTGCTTGCGTGGGGGTGGGGTTTTGGGGTTGTGCGGAACCCCGACCGAAACCCCGCAGCCACCTCCACTCCCGTTGATTTGCATCGGTTTTTTTGTCTGGGGAAATGGAGTTCAATGCTTCTGTGGACATGGGGAACCTGTTTTCTTACGACTTCGATTATCTGGGCATTTGTCTGTCTTGAATGATTAACAGCCACAGAGGTAGAACAAGGGTTCATATTTGGTGCCGACAGCCATCTGCAGGATCAAGTGACGCACAGTAAAAGAAAAGCCGTGAAATCCAAGACACCGACTGCATGCATCGCCGTCAGGGAACACAGCATGTGCCGACTCCGGGGCAGCTTTGGTTGGAACCTGGCGCCGGGAATCTTGGCTTGGGTGTTGCACTGACAGACGGACCAGTCCTGATTTGGGGCTAGGGCAATGCTTCTTTTTGCTTGTGATCGAGTGTTGGGTTCGTAGTTGTGATATTCGGGCACATTACGACGAAGGCAATTGCAAAGAAAGTGGCAGAAGATCCATTTGTCTGACTGAAAAAGAAGTCTACTGAAATGAGACATCACATGGTGATACTTGAGCTAATCCAGCTTGCACTTGATCTTTCGATAGCTTCGTGTAGCGACAGGCAGACAGCAACTGGATTGTTACTCGAGTCGCAAGCATGTGACTGTGTCTAGGGGACAGGCATATCTGACAATTCATTCTCTTGTGAAACCCAAGTTTAAGGCATCTTCAATAATCACAGGTCAGGCGGTGAGGCTTCTCTTCCCAATGGCTCAGCAAAACCAAGCACACAGTGAAAAAGGAAAACATCAAAAATTGCGACCGGGACGGACCCGAAGGCCAATCCATGACGGAGAACTCCTCGCTGTGCAATGAAGGCTCCCCGCCATACTTTGAGAATTTCTTGATCCTCCCAAAGTCAATCAAGGTAAGTATGAAGAAGAAAAGAAAAGAAAAGAGGAAGAGGATTGGGCGGGAGGGGAGCCCTCCATATATACTCAGGTGTCATGGGTCCGTGCACTTCTGCAAATCCCCAACAGAGTGCGAAATGTCCGAGCGCCCTGTGGATGCCAGCTGGTGAACCGTGCCCTGAGATGAGAAAGACTTCCAGCTGGCAACCTCTTTTGTCTGACCTCATCGGCAGAGGTGGCAGCTCCTTGCTTTGCGCCTTCATCGCCCATCCGCCAGGCCATCGCACTGCACGTCACGCAGCGCAGCCATGCCCGTCACTAGCAGAAATCAATTAAAGAATCATGCGCTGACGCGGACACGATAGCGCCCGCCGCCCGACCCCAGTCACCCCCTATCCAACTTCCACACAGTCGTTATCTTTCCTATCCAGCAGCCACCATGGCCCGAATGTCCGCCGCCTCCTTTCTTTTCGTCGTCGTTTACAACTTTTTCTACTACGCCCTATACCTCGTCTGTATTGCCTTTCTCGTCGTCACCCCCGCCGATCTAATCCAGCAAGCCTTCGCAAAGAAACAAAACTGGAACATCTTGGTCGTCACTGTCTGCTACGTCGTTACTGTGTTGGTCATCTTCTTTATCTACGTTACCAGAATCTACATCAGCCGCAGTGTTCTCTCGTCAATACCCAAGAGCTGGATACCCATCGACAAGGGCGATGTACCGCGCAGTGTCAGGGAGATGATTGTGGAGGGGCTGAGCAGGAGCGCTGCCATTGCTTACGAGGCCAGGCCGAGAGTCCCGCACCCAATAATACAACCAGTAACGACACATACGGGAACTGTCGAAGAGAAACAGAAATCCAGCTGGAGGGGAAAATGGAGGAGTAAAAGCAGTGGAAGCGGAGGGGCCGTGTCTGTCATTGAGGGAGGAGACGCGATTGGTCTCGAAATGGGCATGCTCCCTGATCAAAAACAGCAGCGTGCCGTATGGGGAGACATTGAACACCCTGGATGGTCATCACCGGTATCAACGGGTTTGCCCCCGAACCTGCAGTACTCGACCGTTGTATCCGAACTTCCGAATCTTATCGAAGCCAAGGCGCTCACCCTTGCGCCACCGGATCCAGACTCACGTACCCTGCCTCCAACACTTGACCCAGAAGCTGTCGCCATGTTGCAAAGGCCAGAAGGAGTAGGACTCAGGGAATACTTGGGTCTGTTGACCGAGATGGGAGTTCTGACGGCATCACCGACGACAATCGATTTTTTGTCGCAGTATGAACGAGCCCGATTCTCAGCCAGACCGCTGACCGGTGACGAGTTCCGAGAGTTGATGCATTTGTTTGCTGAAGTTTTGAGAAGCATGCAACCTTTTGATCCAGCCCTCGCTTATGACGATTACGACGATGACTCGTTTGATGATGGAATCCCACAGGGAGAACGAGAAGGCGAACAGACACAGTCAGAGAGTGATATTGATAACGATGCGCCGAGAGGAACCAGTCCTTCTAGTGCAGGGCAGAGTTTGCATTCGGGCTTGGGTCTGGGGATAGGGATTGGTCAGAATGCCGGTGGTGATAACGACAGTCTGGGCGGAAAAAGCTCCAGTGCCTCAACGACATGGAGTCAGGGTCGTGGTTCAAGACATCTGAGACCTGGGATGGGAGTGCGAAACTCATCTGCCAACACCTGGCTGTACCAGACTGCGCCAACAACGCCAAAAAGCACCAGACATGCTGGAGTGTCCGATTCCAGTGGCGACAGTGACGCAAACTCGTTTGCGCAAACCAGACATCCGTACCAAGTTGACGGCACCAGCGGCAGTGGCAGTGGAAGAAGTGTACGATCAGTAGGAACAAACGGAAGCGGAGGATCAGTCATCAGGCTGGCTGCCGATGGGGATGGAACAGACTTGCCATATGTGTTTACCGGTGTGAACTGAGAGAGTGCTGCTTATTATGTAGGATTATGGGACGAAGCAAGGCGTTTTTGGTAGGACTATGGTTAGTAGATGTAGGATCTTTTTGACGTAGTATATAATGATAATGTATTTCCAGGTAATTACTCCTGATATCAGGTTTGATGTTCATGATGCGCCACATGGAAGACAACAAGCCACTTTTACATCAGCAAATATCCGGTTTGCCAAGACAGCCACCCCCTTGTGCCCCCACTTTTGTTAGGGAAAAGGGGTAAACAAAACATGGGGTTGCTATGTGAGGTTGTGCTACGGGCGGGAGAGACTAAGACATTACACAGCATTGTTGAAGCGACATAAAAGGTTTAGGGAAGAATGATGAAGGAGCTGTTTGCTTAATGAAACTAAATGTACGTGGATAAAGCATGTTCGATATCAGATGTGTCATGGACAGATGCGAGGTTGGAGCTGACTGTGTGATTTTTGGGGCGATATTGGGAAGGGAAGATTCAAAGAAGTCTGGTGAAGTCGCTTGAGGGGATATGTGTAATTTGTCGGTAGGACAGAAAGCTGTCTTGCAGCTGTTGGGAACAACTCTTGTTAGGACCGGTACTGAGACGCATTCCGACTTCTTACAAACAGATTATAACCACACGACTAGAGAAACTGCATCTTCTCACCCAAGAGACCACGGGAAAGTACGCCGCCTTTCTGCTTCCTCCCAGCGTAATCCCAACTCAACCCATATCCCCATGATTGCTGGGACAGCAGGAAATTTACACTCGAGGTCTCGGACTATCATACTCCCGTTTAACGAATCCTCCTTTTTCATCCCCGAGCTTCGCGACCCTGCCACTGCCCAGACCTACCTGGGGTCGTTTCGCCACGAGCACCGACAATACCTCCAAGGTAACAAAGGTTACCGTTAGGCCATGGCAAACATTCACCATTACCGCTCTGGAGCCCCTGCTCTCGTCGGATAGGCCTAGGGCGGAAATCCCGCTCCCGGGCGCTCCCGAACGCAGGCTGCCAGAAGGGACCAATTATTATGAAGCTCGCCGACGGGACCTGTACAGTTAGACAGGAGCTTCTCGACACTGTAGTACCATCCACACCACGGTACGATAACCTCAGACGCTACCCCGCGGCCGTCCCCGGAAATCCGAAGTCCGGCGGTTGGGCTTCGAACTGGAGAAGGATCTGACGATGGGGTTAGTTCGTGTTCTGTAAGAGGGGGAGTTTGGGAAGGAGGGTGCAGTGGCGGGGTCGGGTTTGTAGGTGACTTTGGGGAGGGGATGGTGAGATTGATGTTGTTTCGAGGGGTGATGTGAGGGGGTTGGCTGGGATTGAGGTCAATAGCTAAGAAAGATGAGGGATGGGGGGAAGATGGTGTTGGGGTCGGCTTAAATCAACGGGATACTGGGATTGGACTGGAAAAAGACTTTGTCTGAGCTTGTCTAGTAACAACTGTGGGGCTTTTATGGCTGGATCGGGACTGTTGATAGGGCTTATGGTAACTTTGTTGGCTTTTTACGATTATACGGAGCAGGTTTGTTTTTTACTGTTTTAGTCGAAGGGTTTTTCTTTTAGTAGAATCTGCCGTTATAGCTGTTCCTTCCGGATTAAAGACTATGCAAGTCCCACCTCAATCTTCTCCTTGCGGCTGCTTATACATCATCTCTTTCCCTTTCAACCTTTTCTTTGTGATTTTCTTGTCGCAGTTGCTCTTGTTCGATGCTTCTGTCTTTGGTGGGTCTGGCTTCAATGGGCCACTATCTGAGCAAACAAGAACTTAAAATTACCTCGTGCCTTCGGCACAGCAGTTATCCTGGGAGGTTATTCCTGTTGTTGAGTGAGGGTACCAAGCCCTGTACACTGATGTGAGCGACATATCGCCTTGACCACCCAGCAGCTTTGGTGTATCAAAACCTCGACGGCTCCAATATGACGCCTGAGTCTGCTGACGATTTAACTCGAACATGGTGTCTTCTGGCATGTGCTTCCGTCGATAATGTTTGAATTCCGTGACCCATAACGGAATTGCGGTAATACCTGATGGTAGTCTGGTTCAGTGGTCTGAACAGTTCCTCACACTCGTTATCTCGGCGATCTGGAGCAGCTCAGCACCCTCGGTTTGATTGTAATGATTTCCTATGTATCTTGACGTCCTGATTCAACTGTTGCTATCCCTCCTGTGTATTCCATGTGTGCACATCTCGAGTCTCATGTCCGTAATCACCAGTCCGCTGCTCCATATTCCCAGCTCACACCACCCACCGCCGGCCTCTCACCTCCGGCCATCACCAGCCCCCATCCCCAGTCCCCATCCCCAGTCCCGCCAGCTCCTTCCCGCTTGCCTCAGCCGCTGTGAGTCACCCTCCTCAGCAGCCCCAGACCCGCTCAACACCTGGCAACCACCCCGGCACCCTCCCCGGCACCGGCGGTCAATCCACACCGGCTTCCGGTCCCACAATTCTGGCCACACTGTCGCCAAACCGGAGCTACCTCCGAAAGTTTCCGCCGGTCCTCCCTCCCTCTCTCTCTTCTTCTTCATCCGCAACCAAAAAACGACGCCGGAACCGCCGGCACCACCAACCACCACCCACCAGCGACGACATCCCCGTAAGTATCTTCGCTTCCACGCCCTGCTCTTGATCAGCTGGGACCAAAATATCTCGTCTGCTAACGCTTCAACTTTAGAAGAAACTCGAATAAAAAATGAGCGGGCAATCCCCCACCGGGCGCGAGACCTTCTCGCTGCTCCCAGCGGCCGCGGGCTCCCCCTCCCGCAGCGAGTCGACTCCCTCTCTCTCCGGGGAGGAGGCTCAGGTGCTCGAGGCCGTGGCCATTTCTGTTTCTCGGCCTCCTGCTGCTGTTGTTGTGACTGTTGGGATTGCAACAAGGGCGGTGGAGGCTGGGGAGCAGACTGGTCCGTCGGCCGCCGAGGCGGATTCTGACTCTGAGACGCTCATGGGCGAGGAGGAGGAGGAGGAAGCTGAGGCGGACAGCTCCGGGTCGTCTTCGTCGGGGGGCGCTGCTACTCGCAGTAGCTTTCTGACTCCGGGGTGTGACCAGGGGATTGGGAAGGTGCTCGAGGATTTGAGGAAGGCGGAGGAGGCGAACAGGCGGGAGTGGGAGGAGAGGGGGAGGGCGAGGGTGGAGAGGGAGGAGGAGGTGAGGAGGTTGACGGGTAGGTTTTTTCCTTTTTCTCTTTTTGTTTGATTTCATCGTGGCTTTCTGGATTTGGAACGAGTCAGTTTTGACTTGGGCTTTTGTTGCTTTGGACTCGGCAAAGTTGCCTTGGGGTGGACGAGCACACTCACCTTGCCTTTTGCTTTTTGTTCCATCTTCGAGTCTGGTCTCAATCCCGGCAAGTAGCCTTGAGATGGAAGAACACACATACCTTTCCTCATCCTCGAGTCTTTGGCATCGGCCTCGTGCTCAGATGGTTTGGGGCAATAGCTGGACTTGGACTTGGTCCAAGCAAGGTTGATTGCTCGGGTTGCTCTAGCATCATTGCTCTTCGACAGCATGGCCGTTTGATGCTTGACCCTTTGGCTTTCCCGTTCCTTTCTTTTCATGTTTCTTCCAATTGTAGCCGCCGACTTGACTTTGATTCAAGGTTGGTTGCTTGCTCGGACGGTGTTGTTGATTGTTGACTAGGCGATCTCACCATGATCAACTTGTTTCCCTTGCCTTTCGTTCCATCCTTCTCTCCCGAGTGGGTGGATAGCTGGTTGGATTTCTGTTACAGCTGTGTTCCTCTTTTAGTTAGGATATAGAAAGAAGATCGAAGTCAGGATGAATGGTAACGTCACTTGCACAGAAGAGAGAACTGCGGCGGTGGTTGGGTGGCGTGCTGGCGTGGAAGTTGAGACGGGTGAGCCGGTACGTGAACAACGACAACAATGCCTGCAGTAATTACAGTGCAGGCCTAGGGAGCAGTCACTGATGGGACAATAGGTGGTGGCAGGGAGCGCTGGGGTGGTGGGACCGCAAGGGTCTGCCTTAAAAGACGACCTCGACGCTCCTCGGCAAACACTCTCCTCTTCACAACCCGGCGAAGACGAAGCGTGAGTGTCCCGACCTCCCTCCCGCCCTTTTGACTCGATCTTTTTGCTAATATCACCAAGTAACAACATGGATCCAAGAGAGACCCGTCGCCAACTTGTTGGCAACCTCAAGGAGGCCACGGCCAGGCGTGGTAAGTTCAGTTTGCATGCTCTTCACTCTGACACCCATCCCCAGCCCTCGACCATGGCGGGACCTTCCTCTGTGTGGTCGCCCTCTGAACCCCCCTCAGCCTACTGCCTTGTGGAGCTTGGACCACCCGAGAGCTCAAGTGAGTTTGAGAGTATTCTAGCTGTTTTTCTCGCGGGGCTTTGGAGAGTTTCCCTTTCTCTCTTCATCACCAACAGCCCAAAAAATGGACGGCCGCTTCGAACAGAACGTCACCAGCGGCATCCTTTCCCTTGCCGCTGGTGACGATGACTTCACCCGTCACCGTCCCGACCCCATCAACGTCCAAGCCGCCCAGGCCCACGCTTCTCGTTCGGGTTCTCAACGCCCAGTCGCGGTTCACAACCCGCCTGAGGCTGCGGAGAGAGCTGATAGAGGTCACTTACCCCCTCCCCAATCTGTTGTCTTTCACACCTTTGCTGCGACCTTTTCACCCACTGTTTGCTCGCTCACCCTCCCCTCTTCTTTTTTTCTCTTCTTCCCTTCTTCACTCAGCAACAACACAACGACTTGGTCAGCCTGCTAACATGAAGCCGACAGACAACAACAACGAGATGTCCCAGACATCCGCAGCGGAGGGCTTCGGCCGAGTCGGTGGCCCTGGGGAGCGCCCGGGCAGCATAGCTGCCTCGTCTGTTTACTCAGACGACCTCGCTCGCGGGGAGGGTCAATCTTGGGGACCCACTGGTGATGACGCAGATCCCTTCACTGCGTCATACACCAACGAGGAGGGGGAGCGATTCCCCTCCGAAATTCAACCGCTCCGGGTTGGTCTCGCTGACCAACCCCCTTCCGGCCTGAAGCGCTTTTCAGCGCTTCAAAACTACTCGTACCCGGCGACGTCCGCTCGCCATCAGAGCATCCTTCGGGATTACTCCGCCTGGGCGGCCGAGCGCGGCCCTGGGCATGATGACGGTATGAATCGTCCATCTCATTTCATGTTCTTTTCACTTTTCATCCCGGTCGCTCCTCCGAATTTCATTTTCGCCAACAGTCACTAACAAGCTTTTGGGCAGAAGGGTGGTCCAACTGGGACTACGAGGAGGCGAGAGCCAATGATCTTCGGATCTATGGCGAGGAAGACTCTGGCGAGGGTCCTTCCGGCGAGCAGTCAGACTCTTATGAGTCTATTTACGCTTGCTCCTCGCCCGACCCCGGGAAAGTCTCTCCCTCGGGAGAACCCCAAGCTCTCCCCCAGCCGACGAGAGCTCACCAGCACCACCAAGAGTCAGCTGACTCTTCTCGTCTTCTTCCTCCCCGCGCCGACCTCCAAGGCCGGGACGACTCACCGCTCGACCAATACATGCCGGTCGAGGCCCAAGCCGGCCCCTCTGCGCCTCGGCGCACGGGCACCAAGAACCTCTTCGGAGATGGCGGTTGGCTCGCTGATACCAGCTCCTCCGCGCAGCAGACCCCAGCTCAAAAGAAGCTGGAGAAGATCGCCGGTCCCAGGAGGAGCCCGAACAAGCCCAAGTCCCGCTTCCTTGGCGGCTTCATGAAGAAAGCTCGCGGGATCGTCGAATCACCCTCTCGCACCTTCGGCCCCCCGCTTCGCCGCTCGCCAGCTTCGATGCCACAGCCGCCTCGCAGTGGTGAAGAACCTCCCACCCCGCCACCCCACATCCCTCGCCAGTCTCAGCTCGTCATCTCCCTCAGCCCTCGCGAGCAATCCCTTATTTACTGTGAGCTCGACTTCGCCATCGCCGACGCTCTCAACGACTACATCATGTCGCAGTTCAACCTCGGCCGAGTTGATCATGCCACTATCAAGAAGACCGCCGACGAGTGGGCCAAGAAGGGTTTACCCAAAGTCAAGGGCTTCCGCTACGACGTCGACACCCAGTTGTCCATCCTCCGCGCCCATATCGAGCAGTTCAAGTTCTACGGTCAGGCCGCCACGACCGTCCCGTCCATGCTCGGCATCATCGACACCATGAGGACCACGGCCCGCGAGATGCGTCTCCGCACTTACTGCGTTCCTGATGTGGTGATTAGCAAGTGGCTCTAGGACATCACTTCCTTCTTCGCCTTCATCTCAGTCGAGCGCCATAGAATCGACCTCCTCCAAACGGCCAAAGCCTTCTTTGAATCCTGCCGCGCGCGTGAAATCGCCCCCAGCCAGGACTCGCTGACACGCATCGACGAGTGATTCCGATGCCTATTTCGACTGGTTCCAGGCCTCTCTGCATTATCTGCACGCCTATACAAGTCTTTTCAACACCTCTCTGCATCACAAGAAGGCCTATTCGATGATCTTTCGAACGCCTATTAGTTGCGATTTGAGGCATATTTACATCAGTTTGAGGCCTATTCGATTTATTTCGACGCCTATTTCGTTTATTTTGAGGCCTGTTCGATGTTTTTCGACGCCTACCGAGTTTAGTTTGATGCCTTTTCAGTTCAGTTTGGCACCTGGTTGATTTCTTTTCAAGGGTATATTTGCATCAAACGAAGGGAGGAGGAGTGGAATGGAAGGGAGGAGGGGTTGCATGGAAGGGGGGAGGAATTGCATGGAAAGAACGGAGTCTGGAGGACATGGAAAGGATGGAGGGCATGGAAATTTGATTTTGAAAACTTGTTTGGGATCGGGCATTGCAAGGTGTTGGGGATAAGCGTATACACATCAGTTGAGATGGAAGATTGCGTTTGAGGCTTTGGATGATCAGTGTGATGTGTAATTGTGTCTCGTGTGCATGTGATGTGTGATCGATGTCTATTGCGCTGTGTGCTAGGTGTGCAATGTGCTTTTCAATGCCTCCATTAATTTGTCCAAGGCCTCGATTGATCTCTTGAAAGGCCTCAACCTCATCTGTCGCTCTGAAAGTCACTGCTATTGTCCCGAATGACTCCTTCAACCTGTGAATAGCTTCATCGCTTGAATACCCCAACATCCAGACACACCACCATCTGGACCCCAGCCCTGCGATAACTCCCATGTCCTCTTATAGTAAAACTCTTGATGGTGTGTTACACCTCACGTGACGAACGAAAATAACATTTGATAATGGTGTTGGTGATCGCCCCGTTTTGAAGCAGGTTTCGCTTGACGCCTTCGGTGTGACATCATAGGCCAGACCCCCATCACCAACGACCTCATCAGCCAAGAACGAAATTCCATTTTCATAACCACAACGTCAGCACCTTTCAGCCGCCTTCCTTTTCGCACAAATCAAGAATTCTGACCTTCATACACTAGGCACAGACGAACCCTTATTTCAGTCGGTCGCTCCCTAGTCCCTGCACCAGCAGCCGTTCAAGCTCTGATCATCCATCCCCTAGCTCACATTCTCCATCTCATCACCCACATTCAAAACACACACCACAGAGAGAGGAAAAAAAAAATGCCACGATCTTACCGCTCCGACAGCTCCCCCGAGCGAGAAAGAGAAGACTACCACCGCCCCTCCCGTCACCGCTCCGTCACCCCCGGCCCCAACACCCGCGGTCCTTCCCGTCCAAGAGATTACTCCCCCTCTTCCCGCGGAGGGGGCCGCGCAGACGAGTACTACGCCTCGGGCGCTTTGCAGGAGCGACACCCCCACTTTGAATACGAAGACCACACCCCCTTTTACCGCCCCGACCCACGCGATCGTGATACGTTGCAGATCCCGCGTGACGGCTATCGCCGGTCTTCTAGGCCGAGAACAACCCGCACCAAAACCGATGATAGTTTGACAACGGGAACGACGTATACAGGTGACACAACCACCATCATCCCTCGCTCTAGCCGTGGCCGTTCCAGATCGTCTAGCAGTTCCTCTTCGCGATCTTCATCACCAGACATCCACCACCGCAAACGGGGTCCGATTCGGCAGGCGAAGAAATCGCTTCAGGAAACTTTTACTCCGTCTACTTCTGGCTTGGGGGTTGGGGTTCTAGGTGCTATTGTTGGTGGTCTGGCGGCACGAGAGGCGGTGGAGCATTTACCTCCGAAGTCGAGATCAAAGAGTAGATCGGGGAGTCACAGCAAGAGTAAGCATGACAAGGTTGCGGTTCTGGGCACGGTGCTAGGGGCGGCGATTGGGGGGTTGGGGGCGAATGCGATTGAGAGGCATATTGAGAGGAAAAAGGGGATTGAGGAGAGTTGGGGACAGAGGGAGGGGGAGTTGGCTAGGTTGGAGGAACGGGTGAAGGAGGCGGAGGGGGGGAGGGATAGGGAGTATGAGAGGGGGAGGAGGTACTGATGGGGGTTTGTTGAGGAGTGGTTATGAGGTTATGATCTGATGATAGGGGTGGCTTTTGGTTTGTTTGGCGTTGGTATGAGTCAGGGATGGCATATCTATTGGAATTTCTGTTGCCACTGCTGTATGCTGGAATGACAGTTTTCTGACTCATCTCCCAGTGTTCTCTTCTACCAAATGACCCCATCCTCCTCCATCCAGTGATGAGTGATTAGACGTCAGTGCAAGACAATGTCTTGATATTGGTCGTCTGCCAAGCCCTTGTCGTAATCACCGCCCGTAAAACCATGGAGAAAGCCGTTACCGATGACCATGTACTGCGGATAGTCATCGGTGTCTCAGTCCCCGATCTTGACATAAGAGTTGTCAGGGTCAGGTTCACGGAGAGGACGGAGGATAAAGGGAGCCGGGCACCCTGGGATGACGTGGATCTCGTCGTTCTTCTCTGCATCCCTTGGGCACAGGCCGAAGGGAGCGGTTGCGTCATTTGTGAGGAGAAGCTTGCGCTCCCAGAGACGGGCCAGAAGGTGGTAGACAAGCTTTGCTTGCTTGGAGACGACCGAGTCATGTAGGCCAAAAACGCTGGGAAACTGTCCAGAAGACACCCTCGACTGAAGCGTCTTCCAAAGCTCCAGTACCTATGGAGAAACTTGGCAGTAGAACCCGATGGATTAGCAAGAGGGAACCTTTACGGAGCCCCCTATTTGTCTTACCAGCGTCCCCCTCCATACCTACCTAGGTACCACAGCGGGGCAATATGGTGCCAGAGCACGAGGTCCAGGCCAAACATCCTATCTGTAAAGGTCTTTTAGCTATCGTTTAAGGCCTTTAGATTTTTTTTAAAGACCTCTAAACTATCTTCTACGACCTGTAAACTATCTTAAAGGACCTTTAACTATCCTTCAAGGCTTTTTAACTATCTTGAAGGGCCTTTCGCTATTTTTTTAAGGCTTTTTAACTATCTTTAAATGCCTTTAAATTATCTTTTGAGGCTTTAAAATTATCCTTTAACGCTTTTTGATTATCCTTTATGGCCTTTAAATTATGCTTAAAGCCTTTAAACTATCTTTTAAGGCCTTCAAACTATATTTAAAGACCTTTAAACTATCTGGTGTGCTTACAAAGATCAAAACGCGCCCTTATTTCCCTAGTGCAGAGCAATCTTCTCCTCCGCCACCCCCTTTCCGAGTCCACCATCACCACCCATAAACCCATGGTAGAACCCATTCCCAACCACCATGTACTGCGGCAGCGCATCGCTCTCCCAATCGCCCAACTGCCAGTTCGTATTCACATTGGGGTCATCCAGTCTCCGAAGAATGAACGGCGCCGGGCACCCTGGAATAACATGCACCTCGTCGCCTTTCTGCGCATCCCTCGGTGCCAGACCAATCTTGTCATCATTTCCCGTGACGAACAACCTTCGCTCCCAGAGGCAAGCAAGAAGGTGGTAGATCATCTTCGAGTCGTGGGAGACAACCAAATCATGGACTGCATCTTGGTTGCTGGCCAGGGCCATGGCGCGAATAAAGTCAGAGGCAAAGTCGGAGATCCATCCAGGAACCCAGGTGGGAACCCATTCGTCAATGATCGGTTGGATGTTGAAGGGATCGACGCCAACTTCTGTCTGAGGCTGCGGGGTGGTGCCCTCCGTGGCAGGAGCAGGACTCTTGGGACCAGGACTCTTAGGAGCAGGATTAACCAGATCCCAAAGCGACCTCAACCTCGAATAATCCGATTGCTCCTCCCCCTCCGAAGCCGTCGTCGGACGCCCATACGATAGACGATCCCCATCAATCTCGGTCGAGTCGTTAATCATCGTCCTCCAAAACGCATCCGTCCTCTCATCATTAGTCCCCGGATCCTCCCCCCACCCCTCCCTCTTTACCCCCGCCAACTCCATCCACGAGCTCAACACCCTCGGCACGTCCAACCACCGCCCCTGATCAACCAGCACCTCCCCGACCCTCCCAATAACCCCCACCCTCCTCGACTTCGTAAGCAGTATCCCATTCTTCGTCATCTTCAAATACTTGACAAAAACCTTCCTCGCCCTCTCCTCCCCCCCCTCATCAACAAAACTCGCATAAACCGCCAACCTCCTCCTCTCCATCAACGCCCACTTGGGCGGGAACGTACAAAAGCTCGCATCCGCCACCCAGCTCGGGACATGCAGCCTTCTGTAACCATCCTGCGGCCTGAACAACCTCTCCCCCATGAGCAACTCCACCCCGTCACTCTCCCCCTTCACACACGCAAACACCGCCTCCGTCAGCGCCTGCCTCAACGACAAGGTGTAATCCGGCCTGAGAAAATTCTTATTCGTAACGATGCCCAAAAACCCGTAAAACGAGTCCCTCTTCCAGCTCACCTGCGAGCCGCAGAACTTGCGTCGGAGCTGTGTGAATGTAATAGGGGTTTTGGCTTCCAACTTTTGCTGGCGGGTGGTGACCATTGATGAGATACGTTCTTCGATCGTGACGATGGTGTCGAACCCCAAACCTCGCAGGGCTAAACGGTGGGTTTTGCAGCATTTGGCCGTCGAGTGACGGGTTAGACCGTCGACTGCGTTTTGGAGGGTGAGGTAAGGGAGTTCTTGGTCCGCGAATAGGAGGGTGATGTCGGAGGGGAGGGCGAGCTCCTGGATCGTCCAGGTGCGTTTCCACCATTCCAGGTCGAGGAGGGCGGCGAAGGATTCGAAGTGGGGTTTGTAGGAGTCTTTGATGTCGGCGCGCTTGCCTTTGGTGAGGGGGGTGAAGCAGGGGAGGTCGGAGAGGTGGGTGGTGGGTTGGGAGAGGGCGGCGAAGAGGTTGAGGAGCTCGAGGGCGGAGGCGGGGGATGAAGGGGTGGTGGCGGTCACGTCGGCTGGTTTGGGGAAGTCGCCTAGCCTGGGGGATGGTCAGTACGGATTATGTCAGGGCGAGGAAAGGAGGGTCGTACCAGATGAAACACCTCCCGCAGTACTTGTAAATATCCCCTATCTTGCCCACCTGCTCACTCTTCTCCACTGGGTTCCCCTGGTCGATGCATATGGCGTCAATCCAGAACTTCTTCGGCTCGGTCTTGTGACGGATCCGACGCAGGGCAAGCCAGAGGTTCTTCCGGATCTTGAACTGGGTGTTTTCGTTCACGGTGATGAACTGCTCGTCGTCTTTGGTGCCCCAGGCATACGACAGAGCGTCAAAGTGGCCGTATAGATCAGGGTCAAACTCGAAGATGTCGACCCTGCAGACGACGGGAGCTGTGTCGTCCTCGCTTGGCTCTAGGGTGAGGAGACGGACTTCGGCTGGGTCGAGGCCGAGGGGGGTGTAGGCGAAGCCGGATTTCCTGTAGCCGGCCCGCTGGGGTTGGGGGGATGGGCCGAGGGGGGTGGGCATGGTGATTCAGAGTGGTATGCAATTCTCAAGTTTGAAGTGATCAGGAAAGATGAAGATGAAGGTCCCTGTGAAGGACATGTTGCGTTTTTAAACCCCACACTTCAACTCAACGACGCTGCCGCCCAACATTTCTTCAACCTCTCTCGATATGTGATGGACATTAGACCCGGCCAGACCACTCCGACAGTCCAGGTCTAGACCTGAAGCGCGCATTCAGCCAGCCTCCAGCTCCCAGGTTGTCAATAGTTGATGCATGGAGGTGGAGTCGAGCAGGCAAATGGTAGGCCATGATGGTCAAAGACTTGAGGAATCAGAAAAGGAGTGGGATATCGACTCAATAATGGTACGAAGGTATGTAACCAACCCTTCTACCGTAGTGATTGGATAGACAAGCCCAATATAGAAATAGCTATCACATCGATAGACATGGTAATTTCGATCGAAATGTTACAAAGCGTTACACACCCCACCTCATGTCTTGGCCGTTGACGGTTTGCGGGGAGGTCACGTGGCGGTTACACCCCAACAGCAGGGGTACACCGCATGGGCCGACGCTATGCGACGTCACTTGCAACGGCCGGTGGGCTGAGCTCCAGCTGTTGCTCTTCTCTCGATGCATTCACAGCTTCGAGTTTGATGGATTGAACCCCTCTTTTGCTTTTCCAACTCAAAATATCCAAAATGTCGAGACTGGCGACCCTCCCCCGACGACTGGCTCTCCTCCGCCCCCTAAGGAGGACGACATGCACCGCCAGGAGCTACTCCACAGCATCCGAGCAGCGCCTCGACAACCGCGTCAAGATCGTCGAAGTAGGGCCGCGCGATGGCCTCCAAAACGAAAAGAATATCGTGCCGCTGGCGACAAAGATTGAGCTGATTGAACGACTGGCAAAGACCGGGCTTCAGACAATCGAGGCGGGTTCGTTTGTCGCTCCGAAATGGGTGCCACAAGTATGCCGCCCCCTTTCCAACAACCCTTTCCAACTCCCTAGATGCTTACCATATGAAAAACAGATGGCCAACTCCTCCGAAATCCTCTCCCACATCCTCACCACCCCACCACCCTCCCCCCACCCCCTAACCTACTCCTTCCTCGCCCCCAACATGAAAGGCCTCTCCAACGCCTTCTCCATCCTCGACGCAAACCCCTCCTCTTTCTCCACCGAATCCAACCCTTCACCATCAAAACCCTCCCTCGAAATGGCCGTCTTTGCCTCGGCAACCGAAACCTTTTCCCAGAAAAACCTCAACGCCTCCATCGCCGCCTCTCTTGAAGCTTTTAGGGCGGTCATCTCCGCCGCCAAGGAAACACCCTACAACCTCCGCGTCCGCGGCTACATCTCCGTCGTCCTCGGCTGCCCCTTTGAGGGCTACGACGTCTCGCCCCACCGCGTTGCTGAGATTGCTACCGGGCTGCTCGAGATGGGAGTGGACGAAATCGCGCTGGGTGATACGACAGGCATGGGCACTGCGCCCAGAACAAAGGACTTGTTGAATTGTCTGAGGAGCGCGGGGATAAGGAATGAGGATGTGGCGATGCACTTTCATGATACGTACGGGCAGGCGCTGGTGAACACGGCTGTGGCGTTGGAGCATGGGATCAGGACGTTCGATGCTAGTGTTAGTGGGTTGGGGGGTTGCCCGTACAGCCCGGGGGCTACCGGGAATGTGGCGACGGAGGATATGGTGTATTTTATGGAGAGTTTGGGGATGGATGCGGGGGTTGATTTGGATGGGGTGGCCGAGGTGGGGGAGTGGATTAGCAAGGAGTTGGGGAGGGGGAATGGGAGTACCGTTGGGAGGGCGGTTTTGGGGCGGAGGAAGAGGAAGCAGGAGTGATGAGGAAGAGGGGGGATGTACATACATGCATAGGTTGATTTGGAGTTAGGGTATGAGGATCATGAGGAAATGAATTGTCAAGATTGGTTTATTTTATTTCGCTTTTCCGAGAGGGTGTTGCTAGTCTTCTTTTGCAAAGGTGTTGGCTACGATGAAGGGGAAGGCGGCTGTGGCTTCCATGTAGACCTGTTGCGATGTTAGCTCTGCTGTCTGTCTGGTTGATGAAGAAAAGAAGAACTGACCTTGACTGCATCAGCACCGATCTTGATCTTTCCCCAGCTGACCGCCTCATCTGGTCTCGCACCGGCGTCACTGCCGTCAAACTCCTGAGCCGTGTTAACATACACGGCCGACTCGGCCCCGTTTCTCATCAAGCACGCATTGGCTATGTGGTGCTTCACAATCCCGCCTCCCAAAATAATCATGCCTGCCCTCTTGGCCCTCACAGCAATGGTGTTGATCTTTCTGATATCTTCGACGATATCCACCCTCAACTGCTTCGGCGACGCCTTGAACGTGTGGAAATACAGCATATCCCCCAAACTCCCATCCGTCAGCGCCGGGCAGAAAACAGGGATGTTGTTCTTGTACGCCCAGTAATAGACGCTCCTCTCATCGTTGATCTCCTTGCCCAACCGGTGGATAATCTTGGAGGGCGTCCAGTTGATCTCGTCTTCGGTACCCTTGGAGGCCTCCTGCTCCTCGAGCATCCTGTCCAGGATGGGCACGACCCAATCTTCAAACAGGCAGTAGTTCTTGTTGGGGACGACGAGGTTCCCGATGCGGTTGAGCCCTTGCTTGCGGAGGGAGGAGCCCTCGGCGGCGAAGGAGGAGAGGTAGGTGTCGCCGAGGCACTTGATAAAGTCCTCCTCGACGCCGCCGGCGGTGGTGACGATGGCGGAGATGTGGGAGTGCTGGGCTAGGTAGCGGAGGGTGCCGCGGAGGCCGGAGGAGATGAGGTTGGAGGTGTAGCCGAGGAAGATGGTGGTTTTGGCCGAGGGGTCGGAGGGATCTGACCAGGTGCGCATGTCGTTGATTATCCGGACGGCTTCGCACATGGAGGAGGCTTGGAAGCCCATGTGCTTCATGCCCTGGAGGAGGTCGTCGACGGTGATGGGCCGGCCTTTGAAGGCGTTGAAGTCGAGCTCTTCTACTTTTTGGGCGTCTGAGGGCATGTCGACTGATTGGACGAGGACGGCCTCGGTGGCTGCGGTTGGGGGCAGGTTGCTGTCCATTTTTGTCTATCTGAGGTTTTTGATATCTGATGATGATGGCGGGGTTGAGATCCGGGTGAAAATCTCAAGATAGTTTTTGAGAAACAGGCGGAGGATGGAGATATGTGCAGTAAGTCAAACCGAGACTGATGATGCTTGAGTACACTTGGCAGAGTAGACCCAAATTCAAATGGTGGTTACTTCTTCTTATCTTGCCAACGCCTTTTTGGCTTGAATCTTCAGACGAAGCGGGAGTCTGAGTCTCAGAGAATGAGGGACCTTCTTGGCTGCAGTTACACATCCCGCCCCACTTTTAAATGTCGAATCTTGAATGCCACACAGCTGATGCCGTTTGCTCCATGCTCCATCCCATCTACAAAGCCAAGCAACGGCGAGATCTTAGAATTCATCATTGATATCAATAGTCGACGACCGCTTTTCAATGACACTCATCTCAAGATGACTTCGGTGAACGTGCCCTCCCAAACCCGGGCTGACGGATTCGGTGCACTAACATTTAAATCTCTTCTGTGGTTTTACCCGATACCAATGGCATGCGTGAAACAAGCGCAGATGCCGGGACGGTGCATGGCGGGGCTTGTCCCGGAAGGGGCTAGCGTGCGGCGACGCACACCCCCCACAGGGGGCTCCCACAGGGCGGCACCAGGCCGAAAAGCACAGGGAATTGGTTGCTTGTTAGGTGCTTGTGGGTGCTTGTGGGTGCTTGTGGGTTGTTTGTGGATGCTTGGCCTGCCACATTGTGGCCCGTGAGCCCAGTCCTCTCGCTCTCCCGTGTGGCCCGGTGGAGAGGGCAGCAATTCGAGATCAGATCCACCCGACCGTCGTCCAATCTTCATCATTCTCTCTCCATCGCCATCCTCTTCCCAACACCCAAGTTCCTCATCCAAAAAGCGCGTCGCCGACATTGACGAGGTCATCAGCCCCCGCCGATTTTCCACAGAGTTCCTCTCGGAGCAGCACGCTGGCGAAATAAAATAAAATAAAAAAGATAGGCATAGAGAGACCCGCTTGCCAGGCGGACACCAGTGCCACACGCAACCGACCGCATTGAGTTTCCGAGTTTCCAGGTTCTTGGGAAGCAGCCACTTCGACTTCAACATCCGCTTCCACTTCCGCTTGCGCCTCATCAGCATCATCACCTTCGACCAGCAACGGTCGGGCTCGAGTATAGAAGCGCCTCCTCCTATAGACACCACCAGACGGCAGCGTTAGAAGCCAGCCGCCCAGTTGAGGCTCTTTCCCGCGAAGCTCAAGCTTTGTGCCTTCGACCACAACAGCGGACGCCTGTCGGCACTCAACCACCTCGTAGCATCACAACCTCTGCCCTGACATGCGCCTGTCCGATAAGGTGGAAAAGTAACAAGAGGGGCGTTCCCTCCGAGTTAAGATGTACGTTTATCGAATATTTTTTTCCCTCTTGTCACTGTCTGCACCACCTGTCATCGTCATCACATCAACACTGTCGGAGGATTCCTACAATCAAGATGGACCGGTACTGTCACGGCGACGGCCGTTCTTTTGAGCCACCGCCGTCGTTACCCCTCCACAGTTACAGCCGGCATTCTCTTCCTCCACCGCACTGGCACGACCATCATCGCGAATCCAAGTTTGAAAGGACGCATTACTATGACAACCGGCCGCGTGATACACGTCCTACACAGGATCCAGCTCATCCAACTAACTCTTGCCGTGACAGGACGAGGTACACGGGTCAGTATCACCCTGACCGCCGTTCCCGTTCGCCCCGAGACAGATCTCCATATGGTGGCGAGCGTGACCGTGGTCCACCCCAACAGTACCCGGACAATGACCGCAGGCGTCCTATTGACGCGCGGGGAAATCCATCCGGTTTCCCAAATCGGGAAGGATTTCGTAACGAGCCTCCACGCGGGCCCAAGGCGCTGCTAGACGCTCCGAATGGCCCACGTGGCGGGTTTGCTGGAGACTATCGCGGCAGAGGCAGAGGTGGTGGTGGGCGCGGACGGCCCACGTGGGGAAGAGACGATAGGCCAGATGTTGGACGCGACGACCCCCGCGATCGGCCTCACTTTCGAGATGAACGCAGCCGCGAGCGAGACTACCCGAGGGATCGAGAATGGGCTCCGCGTGACCGAGAACACAGCTTCCGCGGCCGAAGAACACCCCCCCCAAGGGGTCGATCTCCCTTAAGACGTGACTTTGACGTGGGTTTGAATGTGGACGCAGAGAGGGCCAGACGAGGGTCCAGAGATGGTCCGTTATCTGCTGGGTCATCAAACTCGGACCCGCCTTTTGGAGGACCCTTCCGAGGTTCATATCGTGGAAGGGGTGGGGGCAGAGGAGGAGGACGTGGGGGCGGTGATTGGGATCGTGGTGGAAGAGGCAGGGGATTCCACGGCGATGACCGTCCTGACCATCGCTTCCCCCGCAGCCATTCCCAGGACGGTCGATATGGACGGGAACCAGATGTTCGAGATCACCGAGAGCCTAGGTACCAGGAGTTCACTAGGGACATTCGAGATGATCGCCCGATGGGAAGAGACAGGGAGCACGATCTCATTCGACCGAAACCGATCGACCGCGTATCCAACGACCCGCCTTCAGCAAAGGACGTTTCGCCTCCTCCCCTTGCGCCTTCAGCCCCCGCCTTTGGCACAGTCCCGAGCCGCCCACCCGCCACGACGGACATTCAGTCAATGACAGGGAAACCACCTCCAACCGGACCTAGAGCGTTAGCGGTGGAGGAGCGGCCACCCTCTGCAGGTCAAGGCGTGAGCAATGATAGAGCCCCTCCTACCGGCCCCTCGAAAATCCACGGGGAAGCTAGTCCCACCATTCCATCTGGACCCCGGGCCCACCGAGATGCCAAGCAGCCCCAAAGGTCTAGCAAACAGTGGATCAATACTGGTGCGTTCAATGCCAAGAAGACGCAGGAATCCCCCAAATCCGCAAGGTCCATGAGCGTGGTCTCGCAGCACCCAAGACCCTTTGGTGGCTTCCGCCCAGAATCCTCCCATACGGACTTCCACAGCGAATACAACAAGCGGCCCCGTAGTCCGGATGCCAAGTCAGATTCACACACAGAGCGATATGGGGGTTTCCGTGGCACCGGTGTCAACGACATCGCCATTGCCTACCAGAGAGGATCTCACTCGGCCAGGGCGTCATTGGACCGTGACATGAGGCTGAGTCTGGATGATGGTGACTTGAAAGTGGGCGCAGCCGAGCCTGTCGTTGAGCGAGCTCAAACAGAACGGCAACCGGACCGTGTCAAGGAACCAACTCCCAGTCCGGTGACGTTGGAAGCTGTTGAGCCCTCCGAGGACAAAATAGAAGAGGCGAAACAGTCGACAGTCCCACCGCCAGAGTCACACCCTCTCGACTTTGACGTCCCTTCATCGGGAGTCAGGCTACAGGAGAAGCACCTGCCCGCGTCGGCGGAAGAGACTGAGGAATCGGACGAGGATGACGAAGATCTTAACGATTATTTTTCGCAACAGGTATCCAAGGCCGAGGCCGAGCTCAAGAAGCTGCACGAGATGGTGGACGGTTCGACCATTCAAATCGTTGCGCGGTATACAACTGTGGAAAATAATGCCATGGTCAGGGTGGTTGTCAGCCCTGTTACCGTCCAGAACAAGGTGAAGCCCATTCCTGATGGTTTCACGTTTCCCCCGACAAAACCGCAACAGGTTGATCCAGTTGAGCCCGAGGCAGCCTTGCCGCAGCCTCAAGTGCAAGATGAGGAGATGCCAGACGCCATGCCTGAGGCGCCGGCGAGCCCTACGATCGAAAAGGCGGACGAAGTGGCCGAGCAGCAGCTTCCTGAGCCACAACCCAAGGTGGAGGACATGGATGTTGAGGGCTCAGCCCTTCCGTCAGTGCCAGCTGTGCAGGACGCTAACCTACATGACGAGGACGTCAGTATGGAGGATGTTTCTGAAGTGCACGAGACGGTGGAGCCTCCGCATCCTCCAGCGTCTGTGAATGGGGAGCCCGGCAGAAATGGCATTCATGCCCCGTTCATGCAAGCTGCCCACACCCCCTCGCACATGGATGACGACAGCGAGGACAGGACAGAGGACGACGGGAGCATCTACGATACTGTCGAGCATGCTCGCGAGTTTTCCGCCACACCGCCAACCGAAGACCTGCCCATCTACAACGTCAAACCCTGGGAGCAGAGCAGACGAGCATTCCGAACTGAGGAGAGCTCCCCCAACTTTGGAAACTTTGTGCTTGCCAGCATCCAACGAGAGACTGCTACCGCCGAGACGGCGCAAGACGTGTCCCGGCGGCAGTATGCTCAAGATTACGAGTCTTACTTGAAGTTTACCCAGTCGGATGACCCGGTTGCCATCAAGAGCAGAGCACACTTTACGAATGAAGTTTCGGTCAAGGAGGCCAAGGGGCCACAATCGGAAAACAAACCAGAAGGCAGAGGGACGCGAGCGCGTTTTGCTACGGAATATGATCTGAAGAAAGCCCTGGAGCAGTCGCAGCGGGAGTTTGCCGAGAGGCAGGAGCGGGAAGACCGAAGCCAGAAGGAAAAGTACCGCACGGACAAGGAGGCGGTGATCCCTGACATGCTGTGGACCACGGCAGAAAAGGAGCAGGCCTCATTTTATGATACTGCCGGCAAGCTTCCCTTGGAGAAACTGGTGGCCACTTGGGACGTCGTTCCCTGGCATGTCAACTTCACCGAGGAGGAGGCCGAAAAGTTTGAGAAGGCCTACCTGGAGTTCCCCAAGCAGTGGGGCAAGATTGCAAAGGAGCTGCCCAACCGCGACACCGGCACTTGTATCCAGTATTACTATGCCATGAAACGGGAGCTGGGGCTCAAGGAGAAGCTCAAGAAACAGCCAAAGAAGCGCAAGAAGGGTGGACGTGCTAAGCAGCGCTCCAGTGCTTTGGTGTCGGAGTTGGGCAATGGTGAACACGAAACCGAAGACGCCACTCAGGAAACTGGCGAGAACGGTGAGCGTCGCCGCCCTCCCCGTCGTGCTGCCGCTCCCAACTTTGGCGGCAACGAGGCCACACCGAATGCCGACTCGGACGGCGCAACCCCGGCTGCCACCCCGGCCCGGAGGAGAGGCGGTACTGCAATTGAGGGTGCCAAGAACGACAGCGGGGCCGAGAAGGCAGAGGGCAAGAGAGCCCGGGGCAGAAAGCAGGTCAAAGACAAGGCTGGTCAAGATGCCAAGGGCATGAAACCCGCACCGTCAACACAAACCCCGGTGCCGCTTCCGCTACCTGTGCCGAGCAACAAGGGCGGTCGATCACGGGCCAACTCCAAGGCTCAGGGCCCCGAGTGGGCTTCCCCCCAGACCCCTGTCGACATTGCTGCCCGGCCCCCGGGACACTTTGAGGCGCCTCCCGGGGGCATGCAACCGCCCCTGGCCCCCGTTCAGCAGCCGCCGCTGTCAAGCCCCGAGAGGGCAATGGGCCCGATGCAGTCGACCATGTCCGAGGTCATGGCAGCGCCGTCCCTCCGGCCAGAGCCGCCGCTGTCCCAGACGTCAGTCCCCACATTCGACATCCCTCAGCCAGCCGGGCCCGATCGCACTCGTACCCCACAGCAGGCGTCGAGCTACTGGAGCGTTTCAGAGTCAAACGACTTCCCCGGTCTGCTGCGGGCTTTTGGCACCGACTGGAACGCCATTGCTGCCCATATGCAAACCAAGACAGCCACCATGGTACGCCCAACCCCAACAGCCTTTTCTCTTTCCCATCCCACCCCGTTCCCGTCCCCATACCCGTCCCCGTCCCCGGACATGACAACTAACTACTCGGACTTGCAGGTCAAAAACTTTTATATGCGTCAGACCAAGGAGGGTGGCAGGAGGGAGACCAATGTGGACTGGGAGCACATTGCTACCGAAGCCGACGCCAAGCTTCGTCGCGGGGAGAAGCGTCCTGCTCCGCCGACACCGACCCAAGGACCCCGGAAGAGATATGATGTGCCGACGGGACACCGGCCCCTGGCTGCTGCCGAACCCGAGGAGCACACGCCTACCAAGATTGAGCCGATGCCGGCGAACAACCACTTTACGCGCTTCCAAATACCGATCGCACAGGCCGCTCCCGTGTCACATCCGATGGCTCAAACTACCCAGCCTGTCATGTCCGCACCGCTGACTTCATCGGCCGCCGTGCAACAGCAAGCCCCACCCACCGGACCAGTTGTCACACAGGCCATGTCACCGCATCTTCACCCTCTCCGACCACCGGCCCCGCCTTTTCCCTTTCAGCAGCAGCAGCAGCAGCAGCAGCAGCAGGAGAGGGAACCCGAGCCGACGCCGCCGCCAGTGTTGTCTCAGCATCCGCACCCGCACCCGCACCCGCAGCAGCCCCAACCACAGCAACAGCAGCCGTCTCAGATGCCCCGGCAAACTCCGCAGCCCGTGCCGATTTCCCAGAAGGCCCCTGTGTCTGCTGCCCCGATTGTGCCCGTGTCAGACGCTGTGCCTCCACCGGCAGGCTGGCCATCGTCCAGCACCTTCTCACTGCTGGGGCAGCCCAAGGACAGTCGCGACGGCCGCCATGCTGCTGAGAGAGAACGTCAACCCATGGGTCTTGGTCAGCGTGAGCCACCACGGCAAGCAGAGCGGGCGCCACCGTTGCGCATGAAGCAGGATCCTGATCAACCTCCTCACACCCCAGAGGCTTACCCGGCATACCAGCCGCCACGCACTGCTCCACCTCGGAGCGAACCAATCCCGCTGGCAAGGCAGCCAGAACCACCACATCGTGTCACACCAGCTGCCCCCATGTATGGACCCAGCATTCAGGGCCAGCCCATGCGAGGACTTCTCAACGACCCAGTGCCTACCCAGCAAGCACCTTCTGTGGGGCCGGGCATGGAGAGGCCGCTGTCAACAGCCCAGAGACCGGCGGCGGTGTCGATGCAGGAGCACTTTGCGCCCATTCCAGCTTCTGCTCCTCCGGTTCCTCCACCACAGCCTGCGCCAGCCGCCCCGCGACCACCGGAGCCACGCAAGACCAGCAACCTCAACTTCCTGCTCAACGATGACCCTCCACCCGCCCCAAAGCGTATCGCCGACGTGTCGTCCATGGGCGTGAAGCCGAGCTCAACGCCACCACCTCAGCCGATGGCTGCTCGCCAGCCGCCTCCCCCAACATCAGCTCCGGCGCCGCCAAGAAGAGAGGAGGCTGGTTACCCATATGCTCGCAACCCACCGCCCTCGCACCAAGGTCCTCCTCCCTCGGCTATCCCCCCGCTGAAGCCGAGCTACCCTGCACAGTCGCCGCGGTCTGGACATTCACGGGCGCCGAGTGCCAACATTGTTCCCTCCATGGACCCTGCTCTGGAGCCATCGCGAGCGGAATATTATCCGCGCCACTATGCTCAGCATCAGCCAAGTGCAACTAATTCTCCTCAGCCACACACGGCTCATCACTATGGTCAGCCTCCTGCTCAGCATCCCCAGCTTTCACAGCAGATGCCTCAACATCAGCATGCTCAGCAACAGCCACCGCAGCCGCCACAGCCGCAACAGCACCCGCAGCAGGCTCAGATGGCGTATCCACCACAGGGCTATCAGGGATATCCCGTCAGCCAAGCGCACGCTCCCTCTCCTACACCTCAATATGCTCCTCATCCTGGCATGGCGGTAAGGAGGGAGCCACAGCCCCAAACCGGACGCGAATCTTGGTCGCAGCCCCCGCAAGTATCAACTAGCCAACAGCAACAGATGATTCAGCAGGAGCAGCAGGAGCGGGAGCGACAGCGCCAGCAGATGCTCCAACAGCAGCAGCATGCCCATGGCCATCAGATTCCTCAGCAGCCTCCCCAGCAACACCAGCCACCCAGCAACTGGCCGCCATCTCAACAAGGGACCCCGCAAAAGCCGAGCCAGCCTGTTCCCGCGCACACGGCTTGGGGAGTTCAGCATGGTGTACAGGCCAAGCCACCTGTCACCAGCTCGGTACCGTCGCAGCAGCAGCATGCTTGGGCACCAACAGGCTCTCATCAGCAACAACCCCAGCCGTTCAACCTGAGGGAGAGTCGTGGTCCTCCTGTATATCCCCACGAAACGCAGAGCCCAACGGCCGGCATTGTCCATCATCAACACCAGGGCTCGATTGGAAGCGGTAGGTACGCTCAACCCCAACAAGATGCAAGACGAGAGCCTGGTCCACCAACCCAGCCATTCCCTCGGTACGCCACTCCCGGCCCCGGCCAGACTAGAGATCCCGGCGCCAGGAGTTACACCCCTGTGAACTCGTTTGATCCTCGTGGCCCGCCGCCGCCGCCGCAGGCATATGGTCAGCCGGATATGAGGGACGCTCACATGCGAGAGGCACAATTTGGCAGAGATCCCAGGGAGATGGGCAGGGACCCAAGGGAGATGGCCAGAGACCCTAGGGAGATGGGAAGAGATCCTAGGGAAATGGGACGTGATCCGAGAGAGATGGGCAGGGATCCTAGGGACATTGCGAGGGAGCAAGCGCAGGCCCAGGCTCAAGCTCAGCATCATGCTCAGGTGCAGGCTCAGGGACCGCCCCGCGGCCCGGTTCAAGGTCAGGGGACGACACAGGCGCAGGCCCAGCTTCAGGCGCAGCAGAGGATACTGAGACCGCAGGAGGGTTATGATCGGCCTCCTCCTCGAAGGGAGGGTTATTGAGGGGCGTGATCAGAATGACTTGTCCTTGCGCCTCGAAGCGTTCCTTTACGGTTTGATGGTTACATTACAGGGGAGGGAGGCCAGTCTCGAAGGCGCTGCGGCCCTTCTCCAAGCGTTAGTTGGGTTTTATTCGGGTGAAAAGATGAGCGATGATTTGGAAATCAGAGATAAAAGAAAACAAGCGCATTGTTGACTGGGAACCGAGAAAAGGGACAGTCCGATGGAAGAAAAACTGGGGGGGAAAAGCCAGGAATAGTCAGCGGGTTGGGTTTATATGGTTTTTATCGTATGGCTTTTTGTTACTTTTATAAGGCAGGCTTCTGGAATTTGGGGGGGGGGGGGGAGGGCATGATTCAATGGAGCGGTTTCTGCGTTTTCATTTGGTGGGGATGGGGAGGGGAGGTTTCGGGGGCGTTCATTATAGGGGGTTTAGGATGAAATGGTGTTTTTTGTTAGATGTAGTCTATAAGGAATGTTTATGGTATGGCTTTGTAATTTTTGAGGTTTCTGTGACATTGCCATCTTTTGTTGTGTTTTCTCCTCGAGTTGGGGTAATGTTCATGTTCAATTTTGTTTCATTGTTTGGTTGCGCTTGCACTTTGTTGGTGTCTTGCTATGGTTTGTCCAGAGTTATAGGCCAGGGAAGCCATTACCGCACTATGTCCCAGTCCTCTTATCCCTGAAGTGTTCTCCATTACAACTTGGAGTAAATCACCTCTTCAAACTCCTTGATCAACGGCCTAACTTGCAAATCCCCCGGCTGGACAATCTGCGTGGCGAAAATACCGCACACGCCCGCCTCCCGGTCGATGAACTGTATCCCCATGATGTCAGCATATTTCTTTCCCCCTTTTCCTCAAAGTTTGGCCCTACTCACCCAAGCAAGATTAAAAGCCCCACCCCACTGAACAAACCCCCTTTTCCTCCCTCTATTACCCGTCGTCCCAGGCTCAGCAGTAACCAACCCAGCAGGACTCCAATCGTACTCTGCTCCCCCCTCCACAGGGTTGACCCACCCCACCATCCAATCCCTCCCCTCCCCCTTTAGACTCTCATTCAAGACCTTTTTGCTCTCGGGTGTCAAACACCCCCCAAATAACACCGCCTGCCACTCCGGCCTCAGCAACCTGCTCTTATTTGGCTCCAGAAAGTCAGCGAGGATGGTGACATAGGCCTTCATGCTCCCAAACCCCCCCTCCCCCCCCATAGCCTCATTCTCTGCCGGACTATCCGCCAGCTTGTGATGGGAAAGTTTCCCCTTCCCCCGGGTCGTCATACCCGCTCGGCGTCCGTCGAGGGCGTCGTACCGAGCAGGATAAAAGGTGATCTCCCCCCTTTTGATCCCCAACACTGACAGGATATTATCCTGCAAGTAAATCTCTAGCTTGACACCAGAGAGCCTTTCTACCAACAAACCCCCCCAGTCCAGTCCCGAGCCGTAGACCCATCCCTTTCCGGGTTGGAACGACAACGGGTAAGAGCACCGCTCGGGTACTGTACTTCCCCCAACCGGGGTCAAGGGGACGGGGACGGTCTTGTTGGTGATGGTGGTGAGGTAGGTTACCACGTCGGGGTTGTTCCAGGTGTAGGAGCAGCCTGACGAGTGGGTCAGGAGGTGTTTTAAACAGTAACGGTTCTGTTCGTGGAGACAGAATTGGTTGTCCGTCGGGGGTGAACCCGCTCAA
>NW_001914856.1:2709725-2778709 GCF_000226545.1 Podospora anserina S mat+
GGGAATACCATCTTTTGACCTGACGAGCATCACCGCACCGGGGAGGACGTCATTCTCAATGGCGTTTTGAACGGTGGACTCAAATTTGGGTGTCATCTTTGTTGATGTTGGTGTTGGTGTTGGTGTTGGTGTTGGTGTTGATGTTGATGATGTTGACCGTGACTGATAAAGGTGTGGGTGACACGGCTTATAACCCCAAGAGATGCGGGGACCGCCTCGGTAGATCAATCCCGACCCCCCTCACCACCCGGAAATAAATGTAACCACGACCACACCATCACGACTAGTAGTATGCTTCCCAAAATAATCTGACAGCATGTTACACAGAACCCTTCACCAGTAAAATGACTTACACACAGTAGAGTAGCACATCTGTTCTAGCAATAAATGCAACTGGCTGGTATCGCGCTACACGGAAACACTGCCCCCCTTTCACTTCAATACTCTGTCAAGTGCTAGCAATTCCAGAATTCCTAACCAAACTTGAAGCAAGACAACAACAAAAACCCCAGCTGACTAAAACATGGCAATAACAAAACAAACAAAAACAGGGTATATTCCCCACCAATCCATTCCCTTTCCAGCCAGCCAGCCTCTCAGACATACCGTGACGAAACCATCAAAATCATGCCCTCGAAAAGAAAAACTTTCTTTACAACTGCTCATCCCTCACCTCCCCATTCTCCTTATCCCTATCACCCTCCTCACCCGGCCCCGTCCCATTGACCTCCCCCTCCGCAGCCTCCTCCCCAACCGGATCCTCCGGAATGATCCCATTCTGCCTCTCCCACACCTCCCTCCTGATCCTCTCCTCCTTTGCCTTCCTCGCCCTCTCCACCTCCTCCACCCCCCCACTCTTCTTCAGCCTCCCCTCCTCGACAAAGTTCGTCAGCTCCTTCTTAAGCGGGTTCTGCATCCTCGTCTCCAGCTCCTTCTGCCTCAGCTTCTCGGCCCGCTCAATCGCCTCCAGCCGGTTCTCATGATTCGGCTGCAGCGCCCTCACCTCCCCCAACACACCCTCCTTCGCATCCCTAGGATCAACAAAGGCATTGCTGTTGATGGAGTTCAGCCCCTTGCTAAATTGCCTCAGCACCGGTCTCCCCTCCACCGCGCCGCCGTTCGACCCCGCATCCTTCATCTGTTCCTTGGTAGCCTGCTCCACCAGCGCAAACGTCTCGGAAGCCTTTTCCAAATCGTCCCTCAAATCCACAATCAAGTCCTCCATCACCCGCAGCTCGTCCCGGCCCTGGCAGACATCCTCCAGTTCCTTCTCCCAAATCTTGGTCCACACTGGCTTCTCCTGCTTCATGTACTCCTCCATCTTGTTCAGCTCCTTGGTGAGCTGGGTGATGTCCTTGGTGACAGACTCGAGCTGTCTAGGGAGAGGGCGCACGCCGCGGTGGACAACGTCCTTGCGTAGATCCTCCACCAAGTCTTGCAAGTCGTCCACCTTGTTGACAAGCCTGTCGCTGTCCGTGTTAAGCTGCTTCCGGCCATTAATGACATATGCCCGTCCGCTGTCGCCTTCAATGTCCGGAACGGCAATCTTGGCGGCCGTTGCCTTGACGCTGTTGGCCTTGCTGCGAAGAGCAGACATGGAACTTTGGATATCGGATTGAAAGTTCGAGTACGTCTGTCGCAAAACAGCCAGGTCTCGGCGCAAGCTCTGAATCTCGGTGATCTGGGATGTGCTGAGCTTGCGAGCGGCCACCCCAGCAGCACTTGCGACCGACTTGGGTGAATCCATAGCTGGCGACATGATGGCAGGGGGAGGAGCAGCAGCCAACCGCGCAACGTCCCTGGCGGTCTCGTTCTGGCGCTCCGCGACCCTCAGCAGAGCAGCCCCATGATCATCCACATTCTGCTTGACCTCTTCGACAATCTTCTTGAGGCTACCAATACCCTCATCGATATGCTTCTTCACTTCGTCAAGGGTCTCAATGTTGAGCACGAGCACCGTCCTGTCCTTAATGTCCGACAAGTCCTCCAGCTCGTGACGCACGCCCGAAATGGGATCCTGAATATAGATGTCCGGCAGGTCTGCTCCGTTTTGCTGAGTGTTCCACGAAAACTTCTCAATAAATGCCAGCTGCAAACGGCCAATCGAGAGCTCCTCATATCCTTCTGGGAGAACAAATTTCTTGACCTTGGACTTGTACTGCAGAAACAATGTTAGTTCTTTCGTAGCGGGAGGCGTGTTGTCCATCCCAAACGAACTCGACGGCTTGTCAGGGGTAGGAGCACGAGCAACCGCGGCAGACTTGGGGGGTGCTTTGGGGGGCTTCTCCTCCTCTTCCTCATCCAGGCCGGCTGCTGGCATCACATCAGCTGGCGGGCTCGTCAAAGTAGCGCTCGGCCTGAACCTTTCCTCTGGAGATTCAGGCTCGGCGGTTTCTGGCCTTGATGCCGGGAGTTCCGCCGGACCGCTCTCTGACTCCTCCAACACTCTGCTCGGAACCCGCATCGGCGACGATGCATCCATAGGTGCCGCACGCGAAGACTTGTTTCGCTGATGCCGAGCATTATCCCTCGTAGATATCGCCCGCATCGACTCCCTCATCTCTCCTCGGCCGCGATTCGGAATCGGCGTGGTCTGCGGTGGGAGCATAGGGACCCCCTGAGCGCCCACCAGCTTGGAGATCTGGTAGGCCGAGTATCTGCGTGAGGCGCGTCTCTCGAGATCACCGCCCCTCTGCAAGGCCGCCAGGGCACTTTGCTGAGATTGCTTTGGCGGCGGAGGAGGCGGTGGGAAGTTGTCCAAGCTACTCATATCGCCGGCCGAGGGTCCTGAAGGCATCGTCTCATCGCCGGGATAAGGGGGCATGACCGGAATGTTCTGCATCGTGTTGCTGGAAAGGCTGGACTCCCCCGAGTTGGCCGAACCGCGAGACTGCTCTCGTTGCGACAAATATCGTCTGGTAGGGGAGTTGTTGATATTATTCCTTCCATCATCTCGTTGGCTCTGTGGCCGGTATCCGCCATCCTCCAGTCCCTCGTTCAGTAGTGTCGTTAGTCCCGAGTTGACGCTTCCCATGGTGCTCGTGCTGGTCGTCCGTCCAGGAGGGTTGGGTGCGGTTGGGCCATCCCCCGAGCCTCCCTGATCGCTCGGTTGTCCATTTTCCCTCTCTCTCTGTTGCCTTTGACGCAATCTTGTTTGCTTTCTCTTCAGTCCATGCAGCAAGTTGATGATGATGTCGCGGATCTGTGGCAAGTATCTATCCAGACTCTCCACACTCGCTTCCTGGCTCAAAGTAGACTCTAAAATATTCCTTAGCAGCTCGGGCACATTTCCGAGGTCAGATGTATCGACATTAATGGCTGTAAAGGCCCGGCAGGCCATGTTGAACTCGTATCCCAAGCGGACATAGACATCGGACACCTGCGTGTCGGTGGCGTTTCCTCGGGACCATTGCGTCAGAGTTTCCAATAGCTGCTTCGTGGCAACCAGCAGGTGTGTTACGCTCTTTTCGATTTGGGAGAGGGGCACGGAAGTACTTGCTGACGACTTTTTGAGAGGCATGGTTAGCAAGGCACAGGGAACTTGGGCACGCACGATACAGTCTGGAAAATTGCACACTGAAAGAGGCAGCACTCATTCAAAACAAAAGAAGATGGAGGGGTCTTGCTGAAACGAGAGCCGTTAAGGTGGTGGTGCATGAAGCCGGCTGTGGTGTGTCGACATTGGCTGAAACGCGGACAGGCGGGACATGGGAAGGAAGCAAAAAGTGAACAAGACCCAAGACTCACATTGGTCCGCCGAGTGCCATCGCTCCTATTCAAGCTCCCGCTGACAGGCTGCATAGGCCTCGATGATGTAGATGCCCGGGGCGCAACGGGGCGGTTGGTGCCGACGCCGACGGCGGGAGAGATAGATCGTTGCTGGAGGTTTGGCGGAGGGCCCAACTCTGCGCCGGGCGAGCGTCGCTGCGAGCTTCGTATCGAAGTCATTGTGTTGAGATTTGTTCCTCCTCGGCCTTGCGCCTCGTGTGTTTTCCCCTCGTTCGGTGCCCAACCCAGGCTTCTATTGTTCGGACGTGCGCGGGATTTGGAATCGGTTTCGTTCAAAGTTGATGGTTTTGGTTTGTGGGGTGGTTGGGGAGGAATGAAGCGGGCGCGCGGGGTTGGGCTGAGGATCGGTTTATCAAGGATGTCAAGAAAGTGTTGGGTATGTCATCGGGAAGCGGCGACAGATGCAAATGTCCGAGTTTCTGATGTCTTTTTGCCAAAAGATGGCCTTCTTCCCTCAAAGTCCCCTGGGCGGCAGGCCGAGTGCAGTGCGGGCGGAGGTGTTTGGCTGCAATCACGACCTTCTCCACCGAGGCTCCAGCCCCAAGGCGAGCTGCGCTATTCCTGATTCGCTAATCCCGGGAACGGCAAGGGTCGGCTGCCCAGCCCGGTGGGTTACATAATTGTGTTGCCTCTCAGCTTGTGGAACGTCCTCATTTGTTTTCTGTTGAGAGGGGAAAGGGGGATCATGGAGATATCGACACCATATCAACATCTTCTTCTCTTTTACCTTATCTTTGTTGAATTAGGTTGGAGGTGTCGGGCTGTTGTCAGTCGGTGGTGGTTGTCCAAAGAAGCTTTCATTGACCCCAGGCTCCCGTGTGTGGCCCATGCTCGTGATGTGGCCCGTGCTTTCAGCTTTCCTGAGATGACCATGAGTGGTGACACACCATTCAAGGACTTTTTGAGCCCAAGTTTTGGAGGTGCTTGAGTTCCGTATCGCTTCGAGCTCTCGATGGCTCAAGTTGTCCTTTAAAGAGAAATGTCCGAACCTTGGAGATCTCTCACATGACAGGGGTCCAAGATCGTGTGGTTCTGAGACAGCCGTTCTCAGCTCCACCTCTGGAATTACCACCATCACCTCGAGTTATCTTTCCTTTTGTTTCTGGATTGAGCCCATATCCCCCCCTCGAAACTCTTTGCTCTTGCAAAATTATTTTTACTTTCAAGTTGGAATTTTTGCCTCTTCGTATCTAAGCCTGTTGGTCTACTGAGGTCTCCTACTCCACCTCGGCGTGGCCACCGAGACAGCGACACAGCCGACACAGCCTGACTGAGAGGAATTCATTGCGTGGTCTCAGCTCAGATCCCCCACGATTTGGCCGAGCCGTTGAATCACCGTTTGCTCTTTGGTTTTGTCATTTTGGAAGCTAAACAGATCATCTTCCAACCTCCAGAGGGTGCCCGCCCAGCCATCGCGTCTGTAGAGTCCCCCGTATTTTCGGAATCGAGGTCGTTCGGTCACACAAACTAGGGGTTCATCAGCAAGTTGCCGGCCTCCACCACTGCGAAAATGGTTTCAATACCTGCAGCCTCAATCACTGAAGCCGTAATGAACACAGCATGCATCGGCCAGCCCAGCCGTCCCTGCCACGCCATCTGGCCCAGCCTGTCCAATGAGCCCGCTACGTCGTGTTGCTAGTTCCGGGGAGGCGTCTGGATCGCCCACCGACATCCGCCCTCCACGCGTCTGTCTGTGTTTTGGGCCTCCTTTTCTCGTAACTTGCGCGGGAATCCGCACATGCGAGTCGGCCATCTCAATATTCACAGCTTGCGCGATGGCAGGGGTCATTCTCGTCTTGTCTCTGGCCTGGCCCAAGAGCCGGCCATCCCATCTCCCAGCCGACTGGCCAGTGTCCGTCAGCTTGGCTTAAAGACAAAGCAAGTCGCCCGTCTTGAGCTCCTGTCACTCATCACTCTACCTTTACGATTCATCTGAACATTACGCTACCAAGATATACCGAGATCACCACGACTTGACACTCGCTATAGGACACATAACAACTATCTATCACACATACAGTCATCTCACATACCGCACCTTCACACACTCCAACAACTCAAAATGCAGATCAAGTTCATCATTCTCTCTGCTCTTCTGAGCCTGGCCGCCGCCAAAGATGACCACAGCTCTCATGACACCGAGTCTGTATACACATACACTACAGCTGTCCCATCTACACATGAGTACGCTCACTCCAGCACACTCGCCACCTCTACCCATATCAACGCCAACACCACCATCCTGCCACCCAAGACCAACTACGCCAATACCACCACAACCGCCACTGGCTTCACCAACTCTACCATCTCTGTCAAACCAACTTCCACCCTCACAACGACAACAAGCGACCTCGCCACCACCACTGAGACCCTCGTTGAGTCCACTACCACCCGGGCTGCTAGCCCCTCATCAACCAACGCTGCTGCTGGCGGGCGCTCCTCTCAGTTCGGGCTGGTTGTTCTGGGTGCCGCCCTCGCCGCTGGCTTCGGTCTATAAACAGCTCATTTAACCACTTGGTTTCAAAAAGCGGCATGGCTAACATGATTACGGGTCAATGGATATGGGAGGAAAGAAGGATGATAATGGGATGATGAGTTTAATATCTTCTTTTGTTTCATGATAACATGGAGCAGCATAGCGTTTAATGATAACTTTTTTTGACTACACCCAAATTGACATTTGCTTGTGCAGGATGAGTGAAGACTCTTGGGCTGACAGCTGCGCCAATGGATGCCGGTGGCTTGAGAGGATGGCTGAATTTTTCGAGTCAAGATTGAATGGGCGTGCCTGGCCATGCTGAGGGACTAGCATCGCCGTGGAGATAAGGCTGTCAAAAAATAGCCTTTGGCATTGATTTTAGAGAACAAACTCAATGCATCTCACTAATCTTGCTCCAGCTTCAAGCACAATAAAAGCGAGTACCGTCCGCGCCGCCATCAACTCATTGTCACTCGTCTACCGTGACCATACCCGATGCAAACGAACACTAAGCTGGTATCTCTCTCCGCTACTTTCTTCCTCCCCTTTCCCTTCTCCATCAGCCTCCTTAATCCCATTGCCATATCCGCCGACTTCACCAACACTTCACCAGGCGCACTCACCCCTCTACTTCCATTTGAATACTCCCCAGTTGGCCCTCCTCCTTCGCTGAAGGCTCATCCCATCTCTTGACATCGTGTTTCGAAAAAGGTGAAAAGGTCGAGGGGGCGACAGATAGATTTGATATGGAGCAGTTGGGATGGTGACAATCGTTGGAAGGGATCCTACGATCGATGTGAAAGAAAAAAAAACGAAACATAGCAGCGCATTAGATAACTAGGCGCAAAAAAGAAATCATAAGTTGATGCAGTATAAAATTGCAAAAGAATTAGGTCTTGCCCGGACTCGAACCGGGGTTGCCGGAATCAGAATCCGGAGTGATAACCGCTACACTACAAAACCTGTTCAGGCTTTTTTGCTTGACACCGTCCCCCCAAATTAGCCTCTATGAATGACTCAGCGGGGCTTGGCATTCCAACACCCCCTTTCTCATCATGGCGCTGTCCAAAACGTCTCTCGAACTAATCATTATCTAGGTAATTTTGGGACCGCTTCCTCTACTTACTCTTGCTTGTCGGAATTAGCCACCCTCCACGCGACTCCAAACCTCTGCACGATCCAAGCGAGCGGGAAACACAGAAACACAATGCCAGCGTAGATGCCAAAACATGCCGCCGGCCCGACATGTTCAACCATCGGCTGCAAGACAGCCACAGCACCGCCCGCACTGAGACATCTGACCAGATTACTGGCTGCCTGGGCGGTGGCAGATCTGTTCATGTTGAGATCTGTCAGGAGGGTCCCACACAGCTGTACAACATTACGATCAGTACCAGGTAGGAGGGAAAACTTTGGGGAACATACCACAAAGGTTGCGGCGGTTGAGGTGCCGGTTAAGAGTTGCATAAGAAGCGTCACGGCAAGGTGCTATAAGGAAATTGTCAGTTCTCAGAAGAATGCAGACAACAAACGAACAGACACTTACTGCCCTGAACTTCAACGCTAGACCATATCCTATGATCCCCAAAACAGTGATGGCATGAAGTGTGTAGACGCCCTTTAATCTGGTCTTTTCGAGAGGAAAGCCGGGAGAGTTCTTGTCGAAATCATCTCCACCTCTTTTGACCGTCCTCTTGTAATTCCAGTCAACAAATCTTCCTGTTATCACGTTAGCCCGCGCCGCTCCCTTGACCAAGTAAAGAAGCAACTCACCAGCAAAAAAGCTCCCAAACCCTCCACCAACCCCACTAGGTAAATACACCAGTCCAGCCTGCAGATAACTCAAACCATAAATTTCCGTGGCCTGAGCATCCAAACTCGTCTGCAGCGCCGCCTTGACAGCATAGTTGATCGCCGTAATCAAAATCACCACCAACGACCCCCTATCCGCCAGCACCGGCAAACAAGCCAGCGGATTCGGAAACTTAAACTTCCTCTCCTCTCCCCCCTCCCTCTCCATCTTCTCCCCAACAACCACCGCTTCCGGGCCTTTCTTCCCCTTCCTCTCCTTGAAGTAAAACACACTCCAAAAGCTCTGATAAACCCACCCTTCCACCCTCCTCGATCCATCACCCACCACCCCCCTCTGCGTCTCCGGCAAGAATATCAAAATCACAAGGAACCACGATCCAGTTAGGATAACCAAAAACCAGAAAATCCACCTCCACCCCAACCCCTGGGTCAACCCACCCCCAACCACCGGCCCGAGACTGGTAGCAACATCGGTCATCAACAGCAAAACCCCCACCAACCCCCCCCTCTCCTCGGCGACCGCAACATCAGCAATAACCCCGTACCCGCCCCCGTAAAACCCCCCCCTCTCCTCGGCGACCGCAACATCAGCAATAACCCCGTACCCGCCCCCGTAAAGCCCACTCCCTCCCGCACTCTGCACCATCCTCAAAACCAACAACCCCTCCCACCTTTCCACAACCGAGATCCCAACGTTGGCTGATATCATGAGACTGAACATGAGCATATACACCGGCCTTCGTCCACTCTGATCAGCCATGTCGCCCATGAATGCCGGCGCTATGCCGGCGATGATGAGATAGGAGGTAATTGTCAGTTGGATCAACCCCAGCGAAACCCCAAACGATTCCGACAAAGGGACAAGAGCGGGGTAGTAAATGAACGAGGAGAGCGTGGAGAACATGGCAGCGAAAGAGACGAGGAGGGTAACCACGAGTTTTTGACGGGGAGAAAAGATGGAATACGGGGGTGGGGGTTCAAGATTGGGGTTGAAGTCATTTTGCATGGGTGGTTTGGGATCAAACGGGGGAAAGTCGGGCTTGGAGGGGAGGATCGCGATGGTGGTGGTGAGTTCTGGGGCGGAGGGGTTTGCGCTGCTGGTGCCGGGACGGCTGGAGGCGGGGGTGGAGGAGGTGAGAGGTGGTTTGAGGACTGAGGTGCCTAGCGATGCCATCTTCCTGTGTTGTTGAACGTCAACAATGTTGAAACCAGAGGTGTCAACCACCCAGGTGCAACAACAAACCAAGATATGCACTTCTGCTGCCCAAGAAAGAAACAGGCCTGCTTTTGTTGGCACCTCCTCCTATTATTACCAGACAAAAAGTGCAGTTGGTCCGGTGTGCGGCCTCAAGCGGTGGCCGTCATCCGGGGCGGCGCAGTTGTTCCGGGTGACTTGCGAATCACAACACCCAACGCTGCGCCGGGGAGCCGGGGACTTGCATACGCAAAAGGGTTCCGGTATGCATGAGGTGCAGTAATGTCACGGATACGGTCCCTGCTGCCGATACCCGGCCCGAGGGCTCAGTTGGTGGCATGTTCCTTGTGATCAAACTTGTTCTGATGCGGGGATTTGAGGAGAGATGGCATTTCTGGGCAACGGAACATTACGTTCATTATGTATTGTTGAACCTGAAGTAGATGTTCAAAATACTCCACCCTAGACAAAATGTGGAGTTGCCTTGATCAAAGATATGCACCCTTACTCCTAGTCAGCACCATTAGCTTCCACACGACCTCTCTCTACTGCCCATTGACACGCTACATCAGCTCAGAGACGAGATTGGTAAGTAGAAGTCTGAGGACCACTCTTAGCAGCTTCCTCGGCCTCGACTTTGTCTACCAGCAGCTTCATATTGCTCACAACGCTGAGAAATCGTTAGCACATCATTGATAGACTGCGATGGATTTCTTTACTCACATCTCGCGGAGCTTGTGATCGTGCGGATACAAGGTTGACAGCAAAATCTGGTTCCTCAGCATGTAGAGGGTATTCCTGCTGTCAACATCCTCCTCGGGTTCCGAAATAGGTACGTGCTTCCAGTACTCCTTCAGATACGGTTTGCCGAGTGGGTACCGTGGGTTGCGAAAAACACCCAAATCAACTTCGTTATGCCCCCACATGGCACAGGCATCGTAGACACAGACCGTCTCGCCATCAGTCTGATACTTGACGTTGCCAGGCCAGAGGTCAGCGTGAATAAGACAAGGCGTTACTGAACGTCCATCGCTCTCCAAGGGTCGCAGAAACCGAGGAAGAACCTTTTCGAAGAACAAAGGCCGTAGTCTCTCTAGCTCAGCATGGTGCTCCCCATCATGGGCGGCATCTTCACGCTGGAGAAAGTCTTTCATTTGTCGTGTCCAGTACTCCTCCCAAGTGCCCGTCCAGCTGTTGTCCTGCTCCAGGTTGCCAAATCTGGTGTTGACAGGAAACCCAAACTTGCCGTTGGGGGACTTGCCCATGCTGCGGGAGTGCAAAGCCGCAATGGCTGTCATGTAGGACTCGGGACGGGGAATATCGTCTTCGATCATCTCGATGAATTCAGCCAGGAAGAAGTGCCTGTCTGGACGAAATTTGTAGGAGCCCTTCTTGACCGGGCGGGGCACGTGCTCTGGGATAAACTCGTAGGTGGTGTTTTCGGAGGTCCAGGCGGATTCCATCAGTTCTAGGCCCTCTTTGCCAGAAGCTTCCTGTACGATTGTCAGTCATTGATACACAGTACTTGTTTCTGGGTTAGCAACCTTCTCAAAAAACACCTGACTGCTTCCATCCGGCATGGAGACCTCGATCCGAAAGGTGTTGCAATAGTCACTCATCCCAGACGGGGTCACAGAGACCACCTTGCCACCCTCAGGGAGGGCTGGTGATGTTAGTACTCATAGTGAGTGGTGTAATTTGAATAAGGGGCAACATACCGGCAAGAAGGTTCTCATCCAGCTTCTCCTCCACGTTTCTCACATCAGTAGCCATTGCGTTCAAAATTCAACTTGTGATGATCCGATCTACAACCAAGGGATATCAACAGTAAACAAGAGACAGAATGAAAGCAGACAAACCGTGGTCTAGACTGTGAGGGGTCATCTGTCTTTTAGTCATAGCTCGCTCGGAAACTGGACACACGCCTCATTCCCGGTGAGGGGGAAGAGCACCAACCCATGTTGATGCTTGACCGAACAAGGCGACCATTTGGGAGCCGTGGATGCTATCATGGCCCACAATAATTGCTCAAGATGTGCTCGGATGAGGTTAGCAAGGGTTTGCGGGTTGGGCCGTCGGGGGATGTGGTGCAGGTATGTTTGGATGACGGCCAATTGCTGGTCGTTGTTTCGGCCCCCCAACTTGGTCCAATGGTCACCTGCCGGCGTTTCACATGTTGGCTAAGCAGATCACCAACATTGAATACTGTGCGAGAAAAACAAAGATAGGCGCAAGAGTTGGCGAAGAATTCGGTATTTGTAAAGAAGTTATTTCGAGAATTTGGTAGACAAGAAAGCAATGGTGACGGGACTGCGGGGCACCTGCCAATGGTCAATCTTTTGGGGCGAGTTTGCGCCTTCCTTTTCTTTCGAGTAGATTGATGGCTAACTCCGCTTCTTGTCTGCCATTTTGTGCGCGATGTTTCCTCGAAAATAAAAATAAAAAATCAGCCATGATCTGGAAATCTCTTGTCGATGCGTCTTCCGGGTTATCCTCCTGGAGGTCCCCCACACTGTTCTACCTGCAGGCCAAGTTTACAGGCCAAACCCCAAAGGATCACTGCCACCAGCAAGCGGCGCAGGCCCTTCAATACCCGATGGGCACAACTGCACGCCAAACCCAGTCTGAGACCCAAAGACCGTTTCAAACAGTCCATCGTGAAGCACATATCCAGCAATGCCCCTTGCCTTGTCCCCCTCATTCTTGCTTTTACTCGCTGATAGATGGACTCGCTAGCCCAATTGACCAGAAAGGGACCACCTCAGACTGTGCTCACCGAGTGGCCTCGAACGCGGGAAACACCAAGCTCGCCTTCTCTCGGCCGTCTATACCAATGAAGCTGCTGACAATGGATCGGTTGCCTCGGGGCTTTGGCTGTCCCGATGGGTGTTGTGGAGGCTGGGTCTAGACTCTTGACGTGATGGTTCCCACCTGTCGTCCTTTTTTCTCCTCTATCAAAACTTTGTTTCAATGCCAATTCTGGTCTTGCACATGATATTCGTGATACTGTGGTGATCTCAGTGAAAGCGGCTGATCACTCATGACATACACCACTCAATACTACCTTGCTCATTAATATCACAGGTTACCCTTCTGCAGCTCAACAGACAACAGGAAAGACAAAACTACAACAATGTTCGCGTCTCATGTAAGTGACTGGTGTTCTCATGGGTACACAGCGTTGACTGACATTTACCAGGCTCAAACCTGGCAAGCATCCTCAACATGGAGTACCGAAGACAGAGATCGCCTGGGTGTGCCCAATCTCCCCGGACCGGGAGACAAGGACCGATTACCGTCGCCAAGTAGATTTCGGGGCAGATTGCAAAGCTTGAGAAGAGCATCATCTCCAGGAGCGCGGTCCAACACACCGTCTCCAGAGAATTCGAAAGGGGCGCTGGGGCTGACATTACTGCATGACCCATCGGAGCCGCGGGTTGATTTCGTATTTGTGAGCAGCTCCTAACTCTTATCTACAGCCCTTACTAATATATACTACAGGTCCACGGACTGAACGGTGGCTCAAAGAGATCATGGAGCGCCTCATCAGACCCGACAACATTCTGGCCCAAAGAGTGGTTGCCATCAGAGGCGGGCTTCAAGCACGTTCGCATCCACAGTTTCGGATATGACTCGGACTGGTCAAAATCACAGCAAAGCTCCCTGACCATCCACGATTTCGGACAAGCTTTATTGGCAGATTTGTACAACGCGCCACATCTTAAGAAGAATGGAAATGTAAGTCGCTTCTACCTAGACTTTTGACATCGAAACCTGGAGCTGACATAGACACAGACGCCTATCGTCCTGGTTGCTCATAGTATGGGTGGTCTTGTTGTTAAGAAGGCATATCTCCTAGCTAGAAGAGACCCGATTTACGCCGACATTGCCGGCAGGATTCACAGTCTTTACTTCTTGGGAACTCCCCACAGAGGCGCTGATTCCAGTTCCTTTGTCTCAACATTTATTGCAATGTCGCTCGGCTCTGGATCCAAGGCCTTTGTCAAAGAGCTCATCCCAGGATCAGGGACATTACAGGTGAGCTTGAAGTCCGCTAGTATTCTCGGCATGCCGATGCTGACAACCCAGGCTATCAATGACGAATTTAGACATGTGTGTAGCGATGTTGGACTGTGGTCATTCTTCGAAGGTATTCCTACCGCTGCAGGGCCAACCAATGTTGTGGTGGTAGAAAAAGAGTCTGCTGTGATGGGTATGTTGCTCTGCTGCCAAACAAATGACATGGGAGCTAACACCTGTTAGGGCTACCCGGGGAGCACACTCAGTATCTACAAGCCGACCATCGTCGTCTGGTCAAGTTTGACTCGACCGAGGACCCGAATTACAACATCCTCCTTCGTTGCTTCAACACAACAATCGAAGAGATTGAAAAGGAGTGTAAGTACATACTCTTGTAGTTGAATTATGATAGCAGCTGACAAAAGCAGATATCTCCGACAAGTTTGACAACCACAGGGCTCAGATCAAACAAATAGCCAGCACATTTGATATTGCAGAACGTCCAGATGGCGACTTTATGCGGGTCTACGACAGACTGCACCAAGGATCCTGCGAATGGCTAACCTCCCACCCATCATTCCTTGAATGGCTGGAGTGCGACCTGATGGACGCCAATCCTACCGTCAAAGCCATCACAGCCGGTCCCACCAAAGTCACTCCTCGATTCTTGTGGCTCAATGGCCCACCGGGATCTGGAAAGTCTGTGGCTTCTACACATGTTATCAAATACCTCGAATCCTTCAACCTCGACTGTGCCTACTTCTTCTTCAAGAACAACGAAAAGCCCAGTCTGACCCAGCTCCTCCTATCACTGGCTCTTCAGATGGCTGAGTCCAACTTCCAGGTCCGACACACATTCCTGTCCATGATAGAGGAGGGAGAAGTGGTTGATTGTCACAGCGATCATGTTATGGTGTGGAACAACATTTTCCTTGGGCGGATCTTCAAAATGGCATTTTCTCAACCACAGTACTGGGTGATTGATGCTTTGGACGAGTGTCAATCACGACTGCTGGCGACCTTGGTCGCGATGCTCTCGAGAATCGAGCCGACAGTCCCACTGAGAATCCTCATTACCAGCCGGCCCAACGGTCATGTGGAAAGGTTGCTGAATCAGGAGCGAGTGCTGAGAAGCGAGATACACACTGGCCAAGCAGCGTCATTGAGAGATATCGAGGCCTTCGTAAGGGCGAGGCTTTCGCCCACCATCATCGAAGACTTCCATGAACAAGACCAAGATGAGAGCGACCTGGTAGCGGAGATCATCGAAAAGTCAAATGGGATATTTCTATGGGCTTCCCTTATTATGACGCGTCTAGATGACGCTCACAGCATCGAAGCGATGAGAAATACCCTGGACCAAGTCCCAAAGGAGATGAGTGGAATGTACAACGACATTCTGAAGAACATTATTGAGTCTCCAAATGCGGAGCTGGCACAGTGCATTCTCACCTGGGTGGTTTGTGCTCGCAAGCCCCTGACAACCGATGAACTGAGAGAAGCAGTCAGGCTGGATATTAACCAGACGCTTAGGACGTCGGACAGATTTGCCCAGATATGTGGCAACATGATTACTGTCGACAACAACTACGTCCAAGTCATGCATCAGACAGTCAAGGAGTTTCTTACTGGCGAGCAATCGGACTACTACATACCTCGTGCCGGGTCTCACGCTCGTATAGCAGAACTTTGCCTTACCCACCTCAACGGGCGCAATTTCAACCCCCCTCGGCCTCGCCGTGTGCCTTCGTTCAAAAACAACAGCGCTGGCGCCAACGACACGGCCTTCGACGAGTATGCATGTGCCAACTTCAGTTACCACCTCGCACATTGCTCGCCTTCGGAGGAGACACTGGAGTTGCTGCCACTTCTCGGATCCTTTTTCTCGTCCAACATCTTGACGTGGATTGAGCGCATTGCGAAAACGGGCCGTTTGGCACTCATCATGCGAACGATACAGAACCTGAAGGCGTACCTCAAGAAGCAGGTAGCCACTTGCTCGCCCATCGACTCTGATTACCAACTTGTTTCACGCTTTGTCGAAGATCTACTGAGGCTGTCAGCCATCTACGGCCCGAATCTCGTCAACACTCCTTCATGCATCTATTCTCTCGTCCCATTGCTTTGTCCAACTTCCAGCATCATTCACTGGAAATTTGCTAGAACGCAGTTCAGGCAGAAGGTCATATGCAATTTCAATACCGATTGGGACGAGCGGCTGAGCTCTCTTTCATTTGCCACTAGAGTCATGTCCATTGCTTGCGGTGATCAATTCTTTGCCGTCGGCCTTGGAGACGGAGTGGTCAAGGTGTATCGTCAAAGTACTTTCGAGCTTCTCAACACTTTCAGACATGGTGAGCCTGTCCGCAAACTGGCAAACGGCCACTTGACGGGTATCCTGGTTACTGCTGGCCTCAAGACGGTGAAGGTTTGGGGTCCGAGACAGACTCTGCTCTGGAGTGTCAACGTGCCCGAGCAACCACTCAGTATTGAGTTCAGCCCAGACGACTCCAAGATTTATGTGCCACTGAGAAGTGGAGAGGTCTATGTATACAGGTCCAAGGGCGGCGCTCGTCTAGACTGCCTGGCACTAACCGACGAAGACGGCTCTAGCTCTTCCTCCTCGGATTCGGAGTCTGATGGCGAAGGTGGAGAAAGGTACAAACCTAACAACCAGAAGAAGACTAATCCCATGTTGGTCAAGATATGCCCATCGCTGGGAATTGCTGCTGTCGCCTACCGCAGCTCACACCTTCAAGTGTCTTATTACGATAACGAAGACGGGATGGAAGCATTTGAGAAGGAGGGGTATGAAGATGGTCAAGGCCTACCGTCCCAGGTGTTGGATGTTGCATTCAATCCGAACGTTGAGCAGAGCTTGATGGCAGTTGCATACCAGGACGGAGATCTAGTCACCTTTGATCCATGGACGCTTCAGCAAAAAAGCACGCACCATCTCAATGCCCACACACTGGCGGCTTCTCCCGACGGGCAAACCTTGGCTGCTGGAGATAGCGAGTGTGTTATCACTCTCTTCGCATTCGACGGGTTGAGGCAGTTGTGTCGAATCGAATCGATGGACGAAAGAATCATGGGTATTGTCTTCGCTTCCAACAGCCTTAGGTTCTTTGACTTGAGGGGGAATACCTGCAACGTTTGGGAGCCGTCAGTTCTCATCAAGAAGAACCTAACGGATGACGGCTCGAGTGATGTCACCGACGACTACTTCACCTCGACCTCTTCCAACTTAGTCTGCACGCGAACGTTTGAGGGGAGCAACGAGATAACTGTGATGGCTCAGGCTGGAGACTCAAATTTTGTCTTTTGTGGCCGTGAAGAGGGCGCCATTACACTGCACGATATTACCACTGGAAAGGTATGCGCGGAGTTTCAATTCCACGCACGCATGGTTGAAATCCGGCATCTCGAGTGGCATGCGCAGTCGAAAGTTTTGTTCAGTGTTGATGCTTCGCGAAGATGCATTGCAACAAGGATTACTCTTCCGAGGTTATCATCTTCTTCAAAGTCAACAAGTCCAGTGGAGAAGCTCAAACAAGAACTTGGGCAGCAAAGCTCGCAGTTCGAGCATATCCTTGACTTTCGAGCGTCGGATCATGTCTTGCAGGCTCTCATCAGTCCCGATGGGACGTCATTCCTGGTATCGACCCAGTCAGGAGAGGAGATGCACACCATTTCCACCGTTGAAGGCGAGCCAAAACAAGAGCCCACCGTTATTCAAACAACAAACTCCATGGGCCCTGCCCGATGGCTCGCCCATCCCACCGACTCTGACCGACTGCTGCTGTTTGACCACGACATGCTCCACGTATTCCTCTGGAAGACGCTTGAACGGCAGAGTCCGCCAATTGGCATAATTATCCACCCCCCCCCCGAACTATCTCACAGCCATGACTTTATCCTCTCCGACGATTGGCTCTCACGACCAGGTCTTTCCACAATCTACCAAACAATTGACATGCCAACCACCTCTTCGAAACTCTCCTCGGTCCCAGAGACAGGCTTTCTGACCCTTGACCTCTCCAAGATATCTCCCGTCAGCCCAGCCCCCAGTGTCGAGGTGTCGCTCGTCACCCGCAAACTCCTCTCCCCGATCAAATCAATACTCGGCTTGCATAAATCCACTCTGTACTTCATCTCAGGTCGCGGCTGGGTCTGCTCGATCTCTCTCAAGAACTTGCCATCTTCCAAATCATACACAAGACACTTCTTCATCCCGTCTGTCTGGCAAACGGCAGATGGGCAGGGCCCAATGGCAAAGGTTGTGAGCAAAGGGTCGTCGGTTGCGATGGTGTACAGGGATGAGGTTGTGGTGCTGAGTGGGTTTTTGGAATTTGAGCACAAGACTGTTTTCGGGGTTTGTGATGATATCACTGAGTTGGGAGGTAGTGACGAGGAAGGAGAGGCAGCAGGAAGGGACGGTGTGCCGGTTATTACTAGGACTATGAGCTGATAATTTGTGCATGGGAAGATGGGATAGAATGTGCAGGGATGGAATAATGCAGGAATGGTATGGGTGAGGGGATAAGTGCAGGGTTGTCGTGGGTGAAACATGACTCGGGTATATGTGGGGCTTATTTTCTTTGTAATGGGGTAATTAACTTTGCTGACTTGGATTATCAAAGTCAGGGCTTTTCAAATAAGACTGTAGATAAGATTTCAGGTGAGAAGGCAGATGATAATAGCAGCAAGATATACGTAAGATTTTAGGCCCTTGGGTGGATACGAAACTGACCCTGACCATAAATGTCTCAAGAATAAGCTGCGGGGTTAGGCATCTACCAAAGTGTTTCTTCGGGTACCTCTTTCCTGCCCATTTTACTTTAAAAGCTAGGATCTTCCATGATGGAAGTCTCCACCATTGCACTACCCTAGACAGCCATGTCTTTACCATCGTCAGACTTTCGCAACATCCGTCACTGGATCCACAATTGCGACCGCCTGCACACCGATTGCCCACCGACGCCGAATCAGTATCGCCAACCTCACGAAATCCCGTCATGGGTTCTTGACCTACGGAATGGTTGTATCGTGCCTGGCAGCACAGCCTCCCGCTACGTGGCTCTCAGCTACGTCTGGTCGACGATTGAGAGTGAGAAGCTCACCCTCGAGCTGTGGACCGGCAACCTACGTCAGTTCCAAAAGAGCGGCTTCCTTGATGGCATGAAGCAGGGCTTCCTCCCCGAAGTTATCAGCGACGCCATCGATCTTGTCAAGCAGCTAGGGGAAAGATACCTGTGGGTTGATCGTCTGTGTATCGTGCAAGATGGGAGGATGAAACGAAGCGAGATCGAGAACATGGACAACATCTACTCCGGAGCTTACTTCACCATCATCGCTGCTGCTTCGCCAGGCTTGTATGTCAATCTCGACCGGCGGCATCGTGCACCCATGGGGGTTTCTTTCTTCCACCGGTATCTGTACGATAAGCTCCTAAAGTCCAAATGGGCTACGCGAGGGTGGACATTCCAGGAACAGGTTCTTTCGCGACGCTCCATCATCTTCGTGAACGGGGATGTATTTTGGGACTGTCGGAACTCTTTATGGAGCCATGAGAACCCTGGCCCTCGGAAGGAAGCAGGCGAGGGATATGACACATACTCTCAGAAACAGATTGATAACCATGAGATGGCGGTTACGGTGCCATCGACCGCCTTCGCCGACTTTAGACTTTACAGAGAGCTTGTCTGCCTCTACAGCGGCCGTGACCTGACATATGCGCAGGATGTCCTGTCAGCCTTTATGGGAATCATCAACGAACTCTCACACACCTTTCCTGGTGGGTTCGTCGGTGGTCTACCTGTTCTGTTTCTGGATGCCGCGCTACTGTGGCAGCCATTCAGCAAGGGCAAACGAAGAGTCTGGACGCAAGGGAGATCCGAGGATGCGGACATGCCCAAAACCAACCTCCCATCTTGGTCATGGTGCGGCTGGCACGCTGTTGTCGATCCGGAGAGCTTGCATGTGCGCTCTCTGGAGTGGCTACGTCCACAAATGCGGACTAAACCAATTGTGACGTGGTCAGTTTTGTCGGAGGACCTGCGCCTCGAAAGGAAACTGCCCGAGTCAAGGATTCTGGAAAACTATTGCAGACGCTTCCTGGACTGGGGCGACTGGGATACCCCTCCGGGTTGGTCACGCCACGACATCAGGTACCCTCCTCCCAGGAATAGCACATGGACATACTGTGACACGCGCTCGCCCAAGCTCGACCCTAATCTATTCTACACGTTCACCCACATTTCAGATCCTAGCAAGCTGTTCTGTCATCCCATCCCGATGGTGAACCCAGGAAGGAAGCCCACGGCCCACCCCCAAAACTGGCCGTACCTCCACTGTGAAGCAACGACGGGATGTTTCAAGATCCAGTCAATTCTCAGCCGAAAGTCGTCAGCCCAAGTGAAGCGCGAGGAGTCCCGTATATCTTCGCTCCACGTGCCATTCACGTCCCTCGACAAGTTCCACGGCGGACCGGAAGGAGAAGAATTATGTCGAGTCGTCTCCCTTACTGATGCCGACGGCCAGCCTGCCGGGCTGTTACGAATCATGGACGACGACACCGAGATCAGACCCGGCCAGGAGATAGAGCTGATGGCCATATCGTTGGGATCCATGGGGTGGGATGAGACATTTTCGTCGTATGAAGAACGCGTCGACCTGTTGAAGTCGGCCGATTACCCACGCATGGAGCACAGTTTTGTGCGAGACCCGCCTTCGGATGATGAGGATGGTACAGGTTCCGAGACGGCGCCGTTGACGTTTAGGCCTAGGCGTGCGGCGGCGGTAGAGACAGCTCACTCGCGAGCAGCACGGCCGTGGGGGCGTAAGGGGGAGCATTACCGGTTTTATAATGTTTTGTGGATTGAGCGGAGGGGTGGTATCGCGTATCGGAAGGCTGCTGGGAGGGTGGCGAGGGAGGTTTGGGAGAGGAATTGTGGGGAGAAATTGAGTGTTATTCTTGGGTAACACACGGGATTTATTCAGACTATTGGAAAAGAACAAGATGACGATAAAGTTAAAGGAAGGTGGCTGAACAGATGAGAAAGAGGGGATACCCGTCGAAGAAAGAACATGGCGATTTCCTTCAAGGAATCGACCATATTTTTCTCGGTATTGACACTGATTCCGCCGCCGCCTTGCGTATTCACCAAACCCACAATAAAAACTGGGTTGTCAATAAGACTCAAGTTTTGTTAGATGTGAATCTTACCTAAGTGGGGATATCTGCCAATGCTATACCCAAGAATGATGTGCTCGCAGCACAAACAATCAACGAGAAAGCTGTTTTTACCTTTGTCTTGCGCCCAGCTACAAGTATGGGACGGAAGATGTCTGTAAGGTTCCTTCAAAGGCAGCACCCGGTATTCTTTGCTGTGCAGAGTCTTTAAAGCATCGACTTGGGGCCAATTTTGGCTACTTCAAAATGAGAGGTTCGGTGGAGGGTTGCTGTAGGGGGGTGGTTAGTTTGTGGGACTTGATGTGGGGGTTTAAGGTGGGAGAGGTTGGGAACTTGGGGGTCGAGGTGGGGGTTGGAGGTTAGAGGTTATGTGAACAGTGGGGGTTGATATGAGATTTTGCTGGGGAGTTTAAAGCGGCCGAGTGAGAAGTTGATCATGTAAGCAATTAAGAGCCGGAACCTGAATGGACGAGGCGTAGAGCGAGGGTGGACTGAGAGGAGAAAGTGGGATGAGTTGCATGAATGAGGAGTGAACCGAAGAGAAGCATCATAAGCTGAGACATTGATTTCTCAGGGTCACGCAGAAATTCTCTGGATCAGTTGTGGGACGACGGTACCCACTGTCATGCATGGTACCTGAGCTGTCCCCGTTCCAACGTTATAGTTGCCTAGATCGTTGTTAGGTACCTAGTCATGATACTGAGGAATAAAGATGTTAGATAAGGCAACTAGCCTAGACCCCATTAATCCTAGCGCCGGCAGCCAACTCTAAAATGCGGCCAACCTTATTTTGTAGATTGAACACTGTGCGCAATTGCCAGTGCGGAGGGTGTGGGGACGGGAGGCCGCTTGTTTTCTCACCCACCTCCAAATGCCCTCATGCGGCGTTTGCCAGTTTTATGGCTCGAAAATCACCCCACCAACCTCACCTTACCTATCTGCATACCTACCCAACTCCCCCATTTGAGTTGTTGCTACATATGACATGATGCTCAACTGAGCAAAAGCCTCTGTTTACGGTGTGCAGAGAGAGGAAAGGCTCGAGGGTTGGTGCTCACTTGGCTTGGCATGGTGTCGAGACAGCGCCGCCAGGCTACACCAGGCTCGGCGTATCTAGATCGTTGTTGGTCCTGGGCGGAACTCCTCTCAGTGAATTTGTCCGGGAGCACAAGCGTCATTGGACCAGACAACCTCCTACTGCATTGTCGGCCCGTTCTCGGCAGAGGCATTGAAGGTATGTAGCCTCGCAGCGATCAAGGAGAAAACTGCTGAAACACGTCAGAAATGACAGATATGTCGGAGCTGTTTTCCTAGGTCTGAGACTATGATAAAGTGTGGACTAAAGATGGCTGTACAATGTCTTGGTCATCCGTTTTCTAATCCCGAAGCCTTGGGTAACCTAAGATTCGGGATCTCAGTGCTGACACAGTTTAAACTATTTCGGAGTTTGGGGACAAAACAAGACAATGGTCCGATAGGGCTGCCAGGTGAGCGGGTTGTAGCAGATTCTTGTGTGCGTGTGCGTCAGATCCTGGGTGACAGTTGACAAGGTTGTAAGGCCAAGGCAGACTAGGGCAAGAAAAGCCGGCCGGGAGCTCGGGGTGAATAAGCCATTACTTGGAAAAACCAGGACTGGGTTCTCTGAATGAAGCCTGGGCAACCTTGGGTTCGACTCGGTCCGGTTTCCTGCAGCTTCGGCATTTCTAAACCATCCATGTAGTGTATTACACGCCCGGTGACAAGAATGCCCTGTCGAATGGTACGTCTTCCGGAAAAAAGATGGCTGCATGTCCAGCGAGAGACAAGGGATTACAAAACATGTCTAAACATGACCTCGTCGAACCCATGTTTGTCAGACGTACCACGCGTCACTTGGTACCGACACATGCCGGGTTTCGTAGGGCACAGTCGAACGATCGGAGCCGATGTAGAAGACACAAGATGGGGCCGAGAAGCGGTGACCAGAGCTAACGCTAGTGCAATGGGCTACTACCCGCATCAAGAAGCCGAGGTGTTGCAAGCACTTGACATGGCATCTGATTGGAAAGCCATGATGAATCCAGTGAGACGAATGGCTGTAGCGATGGCATCCGGTTCAACTATTTCTAAACGGGGAAAATGAGGACAGAAACACAACATTGTTTCATGCATGACGACGTTTCCGCAAGGCCTTTTGCAGATCGCCTGCCTCCAATGAGAGCTGACAATTCGGCTTGCGCGGGGAACTTCAGGGGCTGGGCAGTTCAAAAAGACGCTGGGCAAGCGGACCTCGGGAGCATAAACCGATCACACTTCAGTGGTGGTCTCTGTGCTGCAGTGCCACAAAAGGCCAGTTCCCATTCTGGGGACTTGAAACATCGTGTTTTGCCCTCGTGAGCTCGCGCAAGCCTTTTTTCTGCAAGCCTGGTTGCCTGACAGGTCTCGCCAAGCCAAATTGAGACGGTACTTCATTGGCAGCAGCAGGTACCTCAAGAGCGGGCGCCTGCCAGTTTGCGCCATGTCGGTTGCCAACAGAAGTAACCCTCACCGGTTACACCGTCAGTATCCTCTGTAAGGCTGGAGGTAGCGGGTGGCGACATCGATTGCGCGCTCCAGTGGTCGACTCCTCGGCATCCTACTGTTTCCGAGGGGTCAAAAGAATGTCGTGCGATAACCCTTGGCTTGGCTGCCACCTCATGGTTGGAAAGCAATGTTATGACCTGATATTGCTTTAGACAAAGGTAGCAAGCAGGTAGGGGCCGCGCAAGCTCATTGATGATAGCATCTGTTGACGGGATGGAATTGTCCCGAGCGGTGTCGACGTCGTCTTTGACGGCAGATGATCTGCGATGAGTGACGGGACAGGGTCCAGGGTCCCTGGTGCTGCCCACCGAACAATCACTGCCGGGGATTTGGAAGCCGAGATCTCGGGGTTGGCTGATGCGGGGCGGCGAGGACCGTTGGAAGGCCAGCCTTGCGCGGTCTTGACTCCCGCTTTGGGTCTTGACTCCCGTGTCATCTATGGTAACCAGTTGTCAGTTACAATCCTCGTAATCAATGTCTCGCATGCCGTTCTGCATCAGAGTCAACACGAGACCATGCAGCTTGTCCGAATGCCTGCATATGCCATCCAGGGGCATTTTTTCTTACATCGTTTGTCATCTGGTTTCACCACCCAACTCACCGCCCAGGTGTTCTTGGCATTGAATCCGGACCGGGTCTGGACCGCCGAGGCAACCCTTTGTCAACCTGAACACACAACACACTACAGCATGACATCACTGGGCTGTAGCTTGAAACGAATTCGTATCGCGGCCGAGATGCCATTCGCTGGGTTGGGTAGTAGCCTGGAAGCTGGGTGCAAGGATTGGTTCTCATCTTGAAACGACTCCGAGTCTACGGGCACAGGTACCGTTTGTTTCCTGTGGGCCGGATGACGGGATGGGGTTGTGAGCGGAAAAGAAAAGCTGTCGCATGGGTATGCAAGAAGAAAGAAGCTCGACGTTTGGCCGAATTGGACAGCCGATGTGGTGTGCAGATGATTGGTGGGCGAATGGGCGGCGGGACGAGCCTGCCACTTCTTTGCTTGGGACACGCCTGCCCAACGTTGACCCAATCTTGTGTGTTCACACCCTCATTCTCTCGAGGCACATGAACCAATGGTACCATCCATGCATTTCTCGCTGATCATCCAAGTCACGGGTGCTGCAGTTGTTGACCTCAGAATCCTTCCACATAACTTGGTGAGTTTTGTTCTGTCTCAGAATCAGTCGAGAACGGTGGTGGTGAGTATCCTGATGCACCGCAACGGCAAGGCACACCTGGGATACATGGCCGCACAAATCATTGAAGAGAGTGCCAAATTGGAGGAAAGATGGCTTTTCTTTCGGCTGTGTGTGTGTGGGCCGGCCGTTTCGTGAGCTAAGATTTTGACAGTGAGATCAATTGGACGAGAGCTGGCCTTCCTCCCCTTGTCGTGCGGGTTTTGCCACAAGGTACCGATCCACTTTGATACCAAAAACTGCAGGAACCTCGAACAAGGCGTCTTTGCTGCGTGATTGGTCGAAAGCATCCACGGGAAATGCGGGCCAAGCCATCCTTCAGACTCGCCAATCCCCGGATTGAACCTTGGTCCTTAGGAGCTTAGGTGGGTTGGCACGTTGGGTGCTGGGGGAAGGGCCGCGTTTGTCATGGGGGAGAAGGCTCTCACCCAAGTCTCTGATAAATAGCCAGATTGTTCCCAAAACTTTTCGCTTGAAGTTTATTAATCGGGGACTTCATCATCTATTCAGAGATTCATCAATCCGTACTGGCATTAGTTGCTCGTTCTACGTTCTTCAACACTAGTCCGCTGTTTCTTCACAGCACGTTGGATTCCCAGGTCATTTAGCTTTCCAAGTCCTCTTCAACAGGCCATCTTCAACAAAAAGATCTTGGAAGAACTTGGAGTCCCAGTGCAAAGGTTTTCTGCATTCTCGTCATTTTCTTTGTCGAATAGACGCAAAATCTGGATCTGCTCTCATCAGTAAGTCCAAGTTGCTGATTCCACATCACAATCTTATCTCCGTCTGGCTGCTCACGAGCGGGAGATCTCCGCCCAGGGACCTGGTCTCACCCCACCCGTTTCTTAAACTGACACCGTCCAATCACACAGGCAGTGACGCAACAACATCATGGTGCAATTCCAGGCCCTGGAGCGGCGGCTGTCGACAATCACGAGAACCGGCGAAGCATCATACGAGCCAGACTACATCATGCACAGGTTCCTCAATCCTCGCCGCGAGGAACCATCATTTCGGCGTGAGATCTCGTGGATCTTGATCTGGAGGCGATGGAGGCGAGCAGCGTTGGGCGGCCATGCTGTGCCGTTTGGGAGTCCCATGCCGACCGAGAGACTGGTTGCGAGAAGCCGTGCACGGGGAAGGGCAAGAATGCGCGCCATTTTACAGGACTTGGAGCCCAGGCTACCTTGATGGCGGCCTTGTTTTTTTCGAGTGTATCTCTTGCTTGTGCTATTTTTTCTTTTTTTTTCTGTTCTTTCTATTGGCTTGTCTGGTTGGCGCAACGGGGGCTGGAGATCCTGGAGGTAGACCCGCTATTAATAGCTACACTGACGAAGACAGTGCAGCACTTGATCGTTGATCATGGTGGGGAGATTTGGTTCTGCCAGGATAACTATTGAATAACCTTAGTTTTATTTTTATTTTCGCATTCGATAGAGTGTCAATTGAGATTATTGCTGCCTTGAGGCTCTGCTATGCCGATGGTCCACAAAGACTTGTGCTTTCTCTGTGAAGCCGCCAAAAATAAACTTTTGGTGGGGTTCCCGCTGTCGAATGGGGGCTTCTACCAGCGCAAATTCTACAATCGTATTGTTGGTGTTTTCCATCTTGTTCTTTGTCCCCAGGTCTGCAGGGTTCAATCCTCAATAACAACTCATCTAAAATTGGCTTAGTATTCTCTCTCTTCTTTCGGTGAAATTTTTTTGCTACATGGTAGTCAATGCTCTCCAACGCAGGCGACCGCGCTCTTTCAAGCGGAGATGCCGGAGGCCCCTCCGAGCTGAACAGGCACGTCAACCCTTGACCGTCGGGCCCTGGACCCCGCCTTCTAACACCCATCTCAGGTCAACCTGGGAATGGAAACTCTTTGCCCATCCGCCATTCTGCAGCCCAAAGAGCGGATGGTTTTCTTGGGGCATTGCCCACGCCCCCACGTCCGAGCCTGAATGCTGCAAACGGACTTTTGGAAGACAGCACCCAGCCTTTCAGGTTTTTCGGATGAATTTGTCACCCGGGACCTGGAGCATGGATAGAGAAGCCCAGACCGGCTGAACGACGGTCAACAGTGACGCACAACTGCCCGCCATTCTGCGCCTCTAGTGAGAGCCGGTAGACCACGAACCGGCGGGGACGAGGCTTGCGAGGATTATCGGCGACAACCTGGAAACAGTTCCAGGCGTCTGTGCGGTGAATCTCAGCATCGCTGCTCTCACCCTTTGCCCGTGCCGCGTACGATCTGACGGGGCCCGGAAAACCAGCGGGGAAAACCAGCGGGGAAAACTCCACGAAGGTCAGAGAGCTCGAGGCGAGGGTTTGCATGCACTTCAACGGAGGCAGATCAATACTCCGCAACGCCGCACCCGGTTTTCCACTCCCATCCTGCCTGCTCATGACAGCACCTGACCGAACACACGCCTTGGTGCAATAAAGAGGACCCAGCCGCCAATAAGAGCGGCCCCTCAACGTGCTGTCCTATCGCCAGCGTTTCATCAGACTCTCCGTAGTCGCGGCAGCCGGTATTGTTCCGGTCGGTGAGTTGACCCGATGCCTGATTTGATGCGTTGACAAGACTCCTGATCGAACCCTGACATTTGATAGGGAGGAGATATCCAGAAACGGAAAAATTTGCCAAATCCCAGATGCAGGACCATATCTTCTTAGCCCACCCGAGGTATACCTATCAGACGCCGTTGTGGGTGCGGCTTTGCTCCACTGCTTAGAGTTGCCGTTGCCCCTTCCTTTTTTTCAAGTCGCTCTTCGCTAGATCTTGGCCGGCGCCGTGCGAGGCACAGCTTGTTTTTTTCTAGAACAAGCACACCCCCTAGCCCCTTGCGCGCGGTTATCGTACACCTTGTTGCTGCTGAGGGCGGTTGCATACTGATACCCCCGCGGGTAACGCTGCCATTGCAGCAGTGTAGCTAATGGGGTAGGTAAAGCTGATGTTATGAATTATTCTACACTCTTTGATACATGGGTGGTGTCTCTATAGGGTGGCCCTTTGTTAAAGAGCCACGCCCCTCCCCCGGGCCTCTTTGCCTCACTCCCGTGCCTGGTTACCTGCGCTCCTTAGACTGCGCTGTTGCTCATCGCCTTGAGTGCGACCGCTCGTTGTTGTTTCTCCTACTCCCTTTCACTTATCAACCATAGGAACAGCAATTGGCAAATTGGAATCACACTGCACATGTAATAGTGTGTGCCGGGGAGAGGTTAAAGAAATGCTGTTCTCGAAAGTCTGACAACTAACGCATGGAGAGACAGGTAGCTGGCGCACAACGATACAGCGTTGGGTACCAGACCAGCTTTTTTGAGGGGGTGTGACTGTTTAGCAGGTGCAGTTTTGCCCTTTCTCTGGCAATGGACCACGATCATCTGCAAAACTCAGATGGTGTTTGGGGGGTCTGAATAGACTGGGGCCTCTTCAGCGAACATGGGGTTCCACTGCGGTGAACATGGAGGGGGACCGGGGCAGGGTTGACAGGGGCTCGGGGGCACACAGGGGCCACGGAGCCACGGTCGACAAGGGTCAGGGAGGTCATCAGGGGGTGAAGCAGGGGTGGATGGCTGCTACAATATTCGGATTCTGATCGACGACACCCGTCCACACAATCCCGAAGAGACAAGTTTCGTGGACCAAGAATGCGTCGGGTTGCATCACGCCTTGTGCTGCTGGTGGAGGGGTTGCCAAGCCAGTGCTGGTTGGGCGTGTGCTTCGCTGCCATGATAGTCCCGGCGGGGGGTTAGGTTCAGCCGAAACCATTGCAACCCGAACACTCACCACAGTGGGGAGAGAATATTCCACACACTGGGTGTGATCCCACTAGACTACCTCTCAAAGGGTTGAATGCCTGGCTGCCGGCGCCACGCTCCGCACTCATAACTAGTCAATTTGGATCAGCGCCATACATATTCTACTAGGATTTGATGGGGGTGCATTACATGGGCCAGTGTCTTCTCGCCAAACCGCCTCCTTCTTGTGAATGGCAACGTGGTCACTGCAGGGAATACAAAGTCTTCGAGACCGTGATATCTTTGAGTTGATACCGCGCCAACGACCGAGAGATCGGCTAATATCGCGAGAAGGCGTGTGACTACATGGAATGCCAGCTGTGGTGTGCGCTTCGATATCCGCCTGGTGGCGCTCCAGGGATGTCGCGGGGGTGTGTGAGAAAGAAGTCTCCATATAACGTCCAAGGGAGTGGTCGGGCAACGGGAGGGGTAGGTGAGGGGTGCGCTGCAGTAGGCCGAGAAAATGAACCGTTTGCAGGGGAACAGGGGAACAGGCAGGGGATAGCGAAGGAGCAGGGAAGGTATCGAGAAGGAGCAGGGAATGTATCGCGAAGGCGTACATAGATTTCTAGTCTTGGCGGTCGGGTAGCGGCTGCAGGGCCAATTGGTCAACCTGGAAACTCAACCAGCCTCTACGTGCAGTTCATGTAATACAATACCTCTTCAGTCACCACAACTCCCCTTCTGTCGTCGACTGAAACTTCCCTATAAATATATGAGGTTCTCGCTTCTCTTTTGACAGTAGTTGTGTGATTTGCAACGCTTTCAATCAACCATCTAATAGACTCACACCTGATAATATCCTTATCGCTCTTCAAGATGGAAACCAACACTTCATCGGACTTCTCAAGGTGAGATTCACCTATCCACGACACCTTACCCAACCGCAATATTATCACCGCACAGCATCAATCTGTTTGAATCTAAAAGCAGTCAGGCTTGCTAACCTTTTCTCCTGTAGCCAGTCCAGCAATCCTATCTTGACACCGCGGACAACCTCTGCCACTCACAACACCGGCATCATTGGTAACAACGACAAGCACGAGTCTACAGCTAGTTCGCACAACAATAGCCCGTCAATGCCAACCACAAGTCCAAAGCCCGAGGAGATCCAAACTGAGCCAACTGCAGCACGCAATTCCGACATTCTTGCATCTGCCTTCACCTCTTCAAGCTTCGATGCGGACAGCTCGCTGCATGGCCGTTTCCAAGACGCACCCCACCAGCACCCCAATCCCTACAGCCGCATCGGTTGTTACACCGTCAAAGCCCAGCAGCTGATTGACAACTTTGACCAGCGGTTCGACCCCGAACACAACACCATCGATAAACCCGTCTAATTCCCGTCAATCTCGAGACAGCATCATGCAGTTTGCGCCAACTTCACACCGAACAATTGCCATGAGCGGGAAAGAGGGCTCTTTTTTTCTTTTCGTTTTCTTTTTTTGTATTCGATTTTGCATTATGATCATGGTGTTGCTTTTTATGTAATTGAGCTTTGCCGCTCTATTTTTCTCCTTGGTGCATCCGCTTAGATGATGGTCAACATAAGTTGTTTGACAGGTACCTAGATGTCTGGGTCCAATCCAGAGCCAGCGATATTATGACTTACACAATCTGTTCTTTCCTGGTTTTATAGAGTGGGGACGAATGGCCGGGATCGACTGGGGTAGCGAGGGTAGATGAAACTTGACGGTTGTCATTTGCGGGGGATGAATGGCTGGAAGAACATGTGGGGGGCAAGTTTGCACTTCTTTCGGTATTTTGCATAGCGGCCGTTGTCGTTCTTGCTCTTACAGAGAGAGAATTGGCACACCGTTCTTGGGAAGACCACTAGCGACACCGCGTTGAGAATAAGCTTTCATCCGTACATTTTAGCTTTCAGTTTACAATTTCAGAGTTGGTGTATTGAGGAATCCTGTATCGAGAGCTACCCTGGACCAGCAAAGTCTATGGAATGGAAATCTGCACTGTAAGCAGCAGGATTTGCACACATCACCGCGACGTTTACCGATGACTTATTACTCGTGCTCCGATATTATTGTCTCCCATCACTTCTCCGCTATGAAGGCTCTCAGAATACACACCAATACCAAGCGAAACAGGATAATTACACGACACAATAGCGCTCATCACGGTACTGCGTAATTACTTCTGTAAGCTTTCAGTCACCTAACTGCCACTTGTCCAACATCTGTCAGGTTGCTCTTGGACACCCGCCAACGTTCATGCATACCAGACTGCCGGTACGTGTCACCCAAATCTGCACGCTTTGGGAGGCCTATGCATGTTCCCGCTCGGTTTTTTCCTTTGGGATTAGCCTGGTGGAAAGTCAACCTGGTGGGGTCGTGGCACCTCGTTTCTCCAATATTCCCTGCCTGCCCACCGACAATCTGCGCTGGCCCGAAAAAGGTGCACTTGCAGCTTTTTAACGGAACAAGTTTGAATCGGATGAACGCTGGTTTGGGAAAGCCTACATGGGATATCTGCAGTCCAAGATTGATAGCGTACAGATTGCGGAGGATGCGACTTGCATGGCATGGCCGCTTGTTTACTAGCCTGGGCCCTGTCTGCCTGTCAAGTTGAGACTTTTACTACTCCTGGGATACATTCTCGACATCGCAGGTCATCGCTTCTCCTCTTTCTACATCCCTTTCTACATCCCACCGCAGCGGCATTCGATGCAGCCCGGTCATCGTCAGCTGGATACATCAAGCGGGCTTGCTATACCGGATTCCATTTGCATTATTTGTGGTACGATACGCATAGGATCGAGGTAAATAGACGGGCAGGTATTTGATCATGGGTACATCCTGCAGAGTAAGCAACGCAGTCAGGTACCCTACCGTGACGTCGGGCTACAATTTGGTAATCACATCCCGGACGCTCTAGATACCTACACTGTCCATATAGGTCTACACATGACAAAGCCGCAAGGAGCTGCCGAGTGATCTCGAGGTGCGAGTGGGGACAAATGCATGTGCATGCCATTTTGTCGAAGTGCAGCCTTTGTTGCAGATCATCTTGAGCACTCGAGATCAGATATCCTCTCCGGATCAGGAATACTTTCCGGGGTCATGGATTTGATTGGATGAGCACCCATCAAGCGCATGCAGTGCGAGGGTGGGGCCCTGTAGCTGGTCCGAAGTTGCCTTGGTGCATGTCCGCCTTCCATTGTGGCCGCTCTCCGGCCTTATCAGCCCTGCTGGTCATGAACAATGAATTAACAGGAAGCTTTCGTACCATAATACGGGCTCATAACTTAAGCCTTGGAAGCAAGCTGTAGATGTTTGCAACTTGGAGTCCCGTAGTCTCTGTTATCCAGTCACAGTTGAGTCGATCGCTATTAATAGGGAGTTGAGATAAATGTAAAAGGTAAACATGAACAATGAACGGGGTAGTGAGTGGATAGGTAAGGATGTGGTGATACACCCCCGGCCACTCTGCCGGCTGTGATGATTTTGGTCGCACGTGCGGGGCAGCTTGCTGCAAAGCCCAGAAGAGGAGGTGGCTTGATTTCGCTCCCGCCACACCCGCCCCTCTAGTGTCTAACTGTGTGCTACCTGGTAGCTTAAGACTTTACGAAACTTATTATATGGAAGATTTTGATACCCATTCCCTCTTGCCGGAAACCAACAAAAACACCTGTGGTCATCTCCCCAGTGAATTCCAATTGATGGTGGTTCCATGAGGTATCTTGAGCACTATGTAGCCATTTCCAAGCCCACGCACGATGAATCTTTGGTCACTGTCTACCTACCAAATGGGGTTCCAGCGCAAGTTGAGCCAAACTGCTGGATCAATCACAACCATCCGAAGTAGCCTAGCCGTGATCCATCGCTGCACGCGCTGCCGGGCGGAGGGGTGGGAGACGGTCTGCACACCTTATGCATCCGTGCGGCAGTGAGCCCACCTACACAAGTAAACGTACAACGGTGTCTTGCTAACTATATATCGATCACCTCCAGCTCTTTTCTAGATGAGAAGACATCATTCTCTTTTTTCATCCCAAAGTTCCTTTCATCTCACGATTCGAAGCTTTTTCCAGAGTCAAGTTTTACTTGCTCGTGTCACATTGTATCCCATCACAGACAGCAGATCCATATTCACCATGCCCTCCACCTCCAACACCAAGCTTAGCACCTCGGTAACACACAACACCAAAAACTCAATGTTGGTCGTCATTTTACTTGCCTCGTATCCCACTCTTCCAACATGATTTTAACAGTTATTTTCTGCTTGTAGCTCTCGATACCCCCAGCCTCTCTCAACCCAGTCACCATCGACAGTCACCCCTTCCGCAATCAAGAAAGCGTCACCCAAGAAGAAGCGCAACAACGCCATGTTGGAGTACTACCTTGCCGAGTCTCCCAGAGACGGAGCAAACATGTACTGTCGTTGTCACTCTGGCTACCATCCAACATCAACCCCGTCGTCGGCGCCGTCCCTTTCTTCGGCCATCACATCCCCCAAGAAAGAGTCGACCGCCTATGCTTCCAAGGCCGCGGATGATTTTGACACTGCATTTACCGAGAATCGATAAAGAAAGGGATTTTTCTCTGTTGCGGCACGGTGCTGGTCATTCTCAGGCGGCGCGGAGCGGAGCAAAGCTCGGGTGACACACCGGAGCAGACCCACATTTCCGGCGCGGAATTCATGGTCAGTCATGCGGAGCTCGGAGGCTGTTGGCGGCGCGAAATATGTGATGAAATTGATGATTGGCTGAAGCCACGACAAAAAAAAATTGGATCTTTTTTTCTTCTCGGTCTGTTGCAGCGGTTGATCGGCGTTTTATGCGGGTAGCTAGCTGGTTGGACGGACTAGTTTCTCAACTTGGATAATGTTTGTACAATACTCTTATTTTTTTTTAACTCATGCTCCTATCACTGTGACCTAATAGTCTTAACTCCTGCTGTTCAAGACATAAGACATCCATTGTACCTAGTTCGTTCTTTTGGTATAAGCAAGTCTAGCGATACCTCGGTGCGACCCGCACTAACAGATAGTCTTTTGGTGAGAAAGCAACACCTAATATCGAACAGAACAAGGCTGTCTCGTGCAGGAATTGGTAAATGGATAAATATCCCCCTTACATATAGTGTACCGTCTCTTACCCCGAAGGCAATCGGCAATTAGTTATACAATTTCTCCTTGATCGGTGCGCTAGTAGAGCAGGTGCGACTTGATACTATGCTTGTCGGTAAACCTTCCACGTTTAAGCCACGCTCGTCACTATTCCGCAGTTGCTGTTGTGCTACCAAGCATCTTTATGGATTTAACCCTGTCCCGGAGCTTTGTCCCCCACTCTGCTTGCAGATGGAGTGGCGTTGTAATTAAACGATCAGGACGGAATCTACAGGTTGAAAAAGACATCATTCCGTAATGGGTAGGTTAGCGCCGAGGACCCCGATTGTTGCATGGCCAGCCGGATCTACGAGTGCATAGCTTGCTTGCCTGGGCAGAGCGTGGCTCCTGCATGGCGATTGTGGGTAGCGTGTGCCAACAGTTTTTTGCCGGATGACCGCAAGGCTGCTTAATGCGACGTCCCCTATTGTCAGTTCTACTCTATATCTTCACATCCTCCTACACCGTTAAGGATCCTCGTAGAACCGTCTCTATTCATTTTGTGCCGACGACTGGATAGTTGTCCCAGAGCACCCCCCTTTGTCGCTTTCATTCACCTACACGACTGCAAACTCACCTTCCTGACTCTGCTCTATCTCAGCGGAACCACTCCCAAAAGATGTCTGCCCCTTCAACATCTTCCTCCTCGAAACTTCGGTATGTTTTGTTTCCGTTCGGGCTCCCGGTGTCAAGTTGTGTGATCTAATAAATTTTCTTATTATCAGCATCGAGTTGAGCAGTCCAACTCTATCCAGCGCAACCCTTGGTCGCTCCCAACTCCAAAGCTCCAACAACCTCAGCAGCACGACTACTTTCAGCATCACCGCAACAAGCACCACCACATCATTGCACCAACTCGAGGGCTTCATTGAGCAAGACATGTTCGACGATGGCACTATTCATAGTAGAGTGCCGGAACATGAAGTCCATTTCGATGAAGACTCGTGCGTCCCCTTCTACGAAGCACGCGCACACGCTGCCATCGCGCAATTCGAGATTGCTTTTGCAAGCGGTGATGAAGAGCGCTGAAGGGAGATTGGGCTGGGCGTGCACAGTGTGGCCTGTTTCGCAGCCTCAACTCCCATGATCCAGCCAATCAACTCGATGCAACAGGGGAGGGGTGGCTGCCTGTTTTGGGGGTGGTGTGCCAACAACTCCTACCCCGCACCCCGCCGCCGGGCGGCCCTGCCCTGCCTGCCTGGTACTTCTTTTCATCCTCCAGCAAAAGCGAAAATTGTTGCTGGAGATGTGTGGAAGCCATCTTTTCCCACCAGCTCCTCGACATAGCCATCGACAATCAACACCACCCCCACCTTCCCATCCAACAGCTATATCTCTATAATTTCTCTCATTTCTACTTCCATCACTTATAAACGGAAAAAAAAACATTGAAATTTTTTTTTGATAAAAAGAATTTGATAAAAAAATTTTTAAGAAAAGAATTTGAAAAAAGGAATTTGAAAAAAAGAATTTGAAAAAAAAAAAAGAAATTTGAAAAGAAAAAAAAAGACATCACATCCTGTTTTATTCTCCCCTACTCTTCTTATTTAAGTTTTTCCTGCAGCACTTGGCTTCTGAGAAAAAAATCACAAAAAAGGCACTATATGGGGTCTGCGCTTGGTGCAAGCTTCACGGGCGAGCGAGCTGACGTCAAAAGTGGATACGAATGGTTTCAGTTTCGTGTCAGGGATCTACTTTCTTCAGTTTAAACTTTTTGGATTGTGATTTTAGGGATAGCACGAGGAGAGAGAGGCGGTTCATCAATGGCACATGACAGCAAACGTAAACAGGCACAACGCATATGATGACATGGCGGGGGTGTAACTGGTTAGAGGATGTGGACTTGGTTTCTGTTGATTTATAGCAGATGGGTGGGTAGATAGAATATCTTTTTGTGGAGTCAAATATATCCCGTTTTCTCCCACCACAAAGCACGGATGGGTTAGATGCATGTGCAGGGTACCTATCTTCAATCTTCACGCATGTCCAAATTTGAGTTTGCACAGGAGTTAGTTAGTCGGTTCCATTCGACTGTGAGATCATCATTCTAAGGAGCACAAACACGCAAAGTTGTGAGCAAAGTATTATTTATATATTACGTTAGACTCTAGACAACAAACTCACCTACCTGGGCCGATATCAAACTTACCGTATGCATAAATGAAATCCAAGCACTTACCTTGAAACCTACGATCAGCAAGTTCCTTTCCTCTACTCCAAGATATTCCGACCGTACTCATCTGGCGCCGTCAGCATAGTGAGAATGAGGTCATGATTACCGGCAGCCCTGGCCTCGATGAGCTTGTCCAACGCGTTCCGCGTCTTCAGGTTCCGCGTCTTCAGAATCCGTCCTCAGGATATCAGGATGCAGCGGCTCATCAACGAAGTGCCACTCTTGCATGGAGCACAAATGAGCCGGTATCCGCTTCAAGTTGGGTGGTACCAATACTTTTGGCAAGAGACCGGGGAACAGCCTGTTGAAGTCCAACCCCAAACCCACGTCCTTTCAGGAGAAAATGATTGGGGCATCGGTGTTGCCACATAAAAGCTGATGGGCAGGGCGGTCACGGTAGAGGTTGCGCTGGAACTTACACTCCACGCACCTCCGTTCGTGACGAGCCTTGCCAACGATGTGAGGGCTTGTCTCTTCAATGCAGTTTTCGTGCTTCCTGCGAACTTCCTCTACATCTTCGTCATCATTCATCACCTGTTCACTGCTTTGATCCAGTCGAAGGACGTCTGATACTGCTGCCGGTACTGCTCGGTGAGTTCTCTGTCTTGCTCCGCTCGCCTCTGAATCGATGAGAGCCTGCTCTCTGTCGTGGTTGCAAGTTTCCAATCTGTGAGGGCCATCTTCTGCACTTCGGAACTTCTCATCCAAGGTTTCCTTGTGGCTGTGTTGAACAACTCACTGTCATCAAACATGGCATTCGAGGGAAGTTTCATGCAACCGAAACAAGCGTACCGGCTGCTAGCCCACCAGTCCCGGCCACGGTTTGTCATGGGTGGTATGGCCTCGTGTAAAAGACGAAATCTCGGGTGCCGAAATGGGTAGCCTGGGTAGTCGTCCGGCTCCGGGCCACCATCCTTGGGAAGAAGTTCGAGAGCGAGTAGACGCTGTTGAAAGTCATGTTCAATAGGGTTGATAGATTTGCGAAGGCCCTTGGAGGTTTGAGAAAGGGCGATGAGAGAAACGGGATCGAGGCAGGAAATAAGGTCGATGAGAATATCCACTGGGAGGGAGATTAAGACGTCCTGAACAGAAGCCATGGTGGAAAAGTTCGATAGTATGTTGTAGCTGTGTACTGATTTCGGTGTTGAGGCGTGCTGAAAAATATGATGATTCGAAAAGCAAACCGTATGAGAGGGGTATGCGCTGGTCTTTTATACGAGACATTTTCATGATACTCCGGCGGCCAAATTCAATGTTTGATTGGAAGGACAATAGGCATTGTCTATGCAAGCCAAGTGGAAGGCCACAAAGAAGGATGATTCGCTCCGGTAATAAAACAAAGAAATTCATCTTCGCCTGCTTTGTGGGCCAAGTCGCGAGGGGCGCCAAAAAAGGGCTCCATCTCCCCGTTGCGCGTCGTCGACTTGGAAACAGTGAAGGTCTGGGAGATCGTGCAACAAATATGAACACTGTTCTGAGGACATGATCAGGCAGACAAGCATGTCCACTTTCATTGTGCTGCCTCCAACAGAACATACGAGAGTTGGACTGATATTGTCAAGTAGGAGGGGAACAGCGGTTTTTGCTGATGATCGGCATGGGCGACTGCGAATAATCTGATACCGTCGTAGTCTAAGCGAGGGTGAGGTCGCATGAGAGGGACAGGAAGTCGCCCATGAGTCGAGTTCATGCGGTCGATATCGGGGAACGCGCAGGGTCGAGAGTTGGCAGTGCTCGAAATCGAAACCAGCCGAGGCCGAGGAGAACGCTTGTCAAACTTCAAGCGTGATGTCAGACTGCGCTGTAGAAAGGATACAGCTTTTGCCGTGCAGCCAAGCAGGTAATGCTGGGGAGTTCGTCCAGTTTCGGGGGGTCGAGGGTCTATTTCCACAGTACTTTAATCCATCGCAGTTTTGTCTGGTATGTACAATGCTGGACCGATGGTATGCCGCGTAACAGGAGAGTGAGCGTGGACTTCATGTCTCCACATGCGCGCGGGCATTGCATATTTGGAAGCCAGTCGAGAGGCGGCTTGCAGTGGCGATGGTGAGGAGATGTCTGAGAAGCTCGACTGAAAGGACCGAAACGGCATTGGCAGGGTGAAAGCATTGTCGTCCTCGAAAAGTCGAGGATGGAAAGATGGTTAAGAGCACCCGAGGGTCTTGGACTTAATATGCCACCTGAAGGGCCAAGGGCACAGTTGTGTATCAAACCACGCCAGAAGCGTGGCCTGCTTGTGTCTAATGAGAAAGGAAACAAGTCCAAAAAGCCCAAAGTACGCCATGCTCAATCCCATGCCGAGTTGGAATACGACGGAGAGCGTGCCCGTCGAAGGATTGTAAGGAAAATCAGGCCAAGGGTCAGCTGTACCCATCATCAAGAGCTTCCAAGTTCCTGCCCTTCCAGGAGGTTAAGATTCAGGAGCTTGCCGAGCAAGTGCCCATTGGTCAGATTCCCAGGACACTGACGCCAAAGGCCGCTGGGATTGTCATGTTGATTCAGACATCTGCAGAATGTCCAAATCGGAGGCGACGTCGATGGAGAGGTTTCAAGAGAATGTCCAGGAATTCATTGCGCTCAAAATCTTTGAATTGGCAGGTTTGATGTTCAGAGGCTGCAGCCATGTGTTGATGTATGGCAAAAAAGGGTGTTGATTAGAAGCACGCGGTCGAAGGTGGTGTCCATAGTTGGTCAGAGTCAAAAAAAACCCACGAGTGAAGAGGTAAGTGTAAGTCTCTTACTCTGTTTCTGTTTGCCAAGTAATGCGGCTCTGACACACTATTGCGAACCATTTGCGAACCACTTGCGAACCACAAGGCACCCAACAACCTCACCTCTCGCCGCTTTAATGGGCGGTTGAGGGTTAGGGTTATCTGCTGCGTAAGTGTAAACATTTCACTTTCTCACGACCATACAACTTGCCATGGATGGCAAGGGTCTTGCTGCGCGGGAGTGCGCACGTTTGGATCCGCTCGACCAGTCTTTCAAATAAGAAGCATTCCCTCGATCTCCTATATCACGGTAGCCATAGCCTTCCATTCTGTTCAAGTTGAGCACTTACAGGTTCTTTGGAAGTCGTTCAAGATTCCCGAGCTGTTTTAGCAACCTTCTTCCATTCTTATCCAAGTAGATTGTGCTCTCCCTTCTACCTTTTCCAGCTCACTTCATCAATTGACCCGGATCTTTCCAGCCCCAACCATCAATCGCTCTACGCCCCACGATGCAGCATCTTCTACCTGACAACAACCCTCAACCCGTGGAAGGGCAAATGTAGGTTGCAATATTTCCCATTGTCCTTTTTTCCCCATCATACCCCAGTGGGCTGCTTTTCTCTCGGGTCCATAAATACTACCATGTCTTTGTTTGTGTTCTTTCCTTGTCATTCAGATGCCAATCACTTGATATCCATCCGATCTTTCCGCGACCACTCACACATTTCAAGACCTCCACGCACGAACCAAGCCCCTCCCCCACAAGCTATGACCTTCATCTCGGATTGCCTCAACACCTTCCTCCAGCAAAGCGACCTCGCCGATCCAATTGCGTACGGCAGATTGGTTGGTTCCAATGCAGACCTAAAAACCCGCACCCGAATCTACCTCCAAAAGGCAAATGAAGCTATACAGACTTTTAATGCTTCATTTGCCGCCGGCAATTGATCTTTCTTTCCCTTTGGGGTTGGCGTCTCTCTCGACCAATAACAGGTTCCATCTGCACATCACTATGCCAATAAGCCGGCCCGTTAAGGCTTAATAACGCATCGACCAACCAATGGATGTCATATCGATTGCTGGTGGCTGCGGGGCGACAGAAGTGCAGGGCCCGCCCACCCCATTCCCCGACATCATGACAGTCCTCTTTCCTCCCGATATTTTTCATCGCGGGTTATCACCGAGATGCAATTCTCATCCAGTGGCACCTTCCCAGCTCTCTTCGATGTTCTTCACCACTTTTGCGGACCCGCTGAACCCAGTATTGGCCCGCTCGAAACCACCGCCTTCCCAGATGTCGCATTTCCGGAGACGCAAAGAACCTATCCTCGCGTGCCAATCGTGGACGGCAGCCGGCCTTGTGGTGTTCCCAGCGATGTGGTTCGGCTCCGTCATCCCGGTTCTTGGTCACGTGCCGCGGGTGTAACGGTGGACAAGCCTACCCGCACCGTGTGGCTCATACGGTGTACCTGTTTAAGCCCAGTGCACGAATGTGGTTCGTGGGGACTGTTAGTCAAGCCAACTTCAAGCACTGGCGAGTGGAACTGAAAGGGAAATGGAACCAAAATAGGTGCGGATACAATTGTTCTGGGTATTTACTGGATTTCTTTGGGTGGTGTGTAGAATAAGATGGAATTCTCAGCACAGGTTGCATGTTCTATATCGTTGAGTTGGTACCTACCGTATGGACCGATCTACTTTACTCTTGACGCCAAATATTATTTATACCGCTACCCCTTCCTTCATGTTCCCCGAAACCAAGGGTTTTATGTAGTATATTCTCAGTTTAGTCTTCTGGAAATAAACCCTTTATGCTTCTTAAGCGGAGAACATCCTGGTGACGAAAAAGAACAAGATGGGCAGTTTACTGTGGGGCAAGACTTAAATGTGGATAATCTTCCAACTCTTCTCGTGCGCACCTATAGCGGTGGTCCTCCCTCACACTCATCTTCATGGTACAAGCTACGTACGGTCCATCGATCTCCTGCTCCGATGCTCATCATTTTCCGTGCAATATAATGGGGGCAGTCGGAGCAGTTGTTAGTATGGTTGCGCTTGTTAATCTGACTTTGAGGTCAGGAAAGCCGATTCACTAAACCATCTCTGCCGTGAAATACAGCCCTGGAGGTTTTCTCGAACTCGTCGATTAACTTACCCAGCCCCAGTCGATTCTACAGCGGGTGACTACTGTATCACTTGATTCAACCCATCATGTCAACACAACAGGACAATGGGACGCCGCTAGGAACTGCGCAGCAAATGTAATACACCTGAAAGACAATTGCAGAAACTTGATAACCCGTTTAATAACCGACGATCGAGGCAGCGATAGCACCGCTTGAGGGTTGCCATCATCACGATGGACTACAGCACATAAGGCAGAACATACAAGGACACATCTCTAGGTATTTTCACGGTGAATCTAGGTTACAAAACTATTAGCTAAGTACATCCACCCCTAGTCCTCTAACCCATCCAGGAATGTTAACGAGCTAACCCACCCCTCCCAAGTCCCTCTACTTAACCTCCGCCTCAAGCCTTACTCTCTCCTCGCTCAGACATCGATCCCTCATCTGCTTCAGCGTAAAAGCAACCGGATCAGCAAGCTCTGTATTATACGCCTGTACCCTCCCCTCAAACGACTCGTGAGCCTGCTTGTCGAAGACGCAGAGCAAACACCCACAACAGCTCTCAAGTCTCCTCTCAACACGCTGTCGCTTTTGCTTGAGGTGATACTTTGTCGGCGTTTCTACGTTCGTCAAACCCGCCGTCCAATTCTTGATTCGCTTCAAAACTTCCTCTTCGCGCCGTCGTCTCCTCTTCTCCTCCCCCCGAGCCACTACTTTGTAGTGGTCAGGGGGATGGGATAAATTCGACAGATGCCACCGAGGGTTTCGTCTCGGCCATCCGTTGCTCTTCATGGTGTCAACCAGCGGAGTTATGTCGAATCCGTGCTTCGCCAGCCAGCTTAGATTGTCGAAGCGGAGTTCTCCGGGAATGTGTTGTTCTGGTGTTAAGCTTGGTTCTGTCGTTGGGCCTGTACACGGTCCAGGTGCTGATCTGTTGCCGCTTGTTTGGAGGAGCGTGCGGATTTCTTGGCTAAACCACGTTTCTAGCGGGAAATCAACAATGGCGCCGTGGTGGAGGAGGAGCTGGGCTACACCGACGTGTCCGTGTCTGCATGCTGCGCGTAGTGCGGTGCAGTGTCGTGTTCCGTGGGCGTTGACGTTGGCGTTGTTGTTGAGGAGTGCTTCAACTATGCTGACGTGACCGCGGGAAGATGCTATCTGCAGCGCGGTCGCCTGATAACGATTGCCGAGAGATCCCATGTCTGCTCCTGCGTGGAGCAACTGACGCACAACTTCTTCATGTCCCTGCTCAGATGCTTGATGGAGTGCGGCCCGGATGTATTGGTTTTTTGTTGCTTGGTGGGTTAAATCCATTTCCGCCCCCAGCCTTTTGAGAAGAATCTCCACGATATGGCCGTGGCCGTAGTAGGACGCAAGTTCTAGAGGAGAACCATACAAGCTTGCGATTTCAGAGGAGGAACCCCATTTCTGTTCAAACGTGACGTCAGCCCCTGCATCCAGCAGCAACTGGACAATCGCACCGTGGCCTTTTGCTGATGCTACCGCCAAAGGAGTGCCATATCTCCCCGTGGAGTCGTTTAGGGAGACGCGCCGTGCAATCAGTACGCGAAGTCGACCCTCTTCGCCCCGTGATGCTGCCTTGTATGCGCTCCAGCTGTTGGTTGCAGTCGCAGGCTCTTCGTTCGGGCTTTCCATTGGGAACTGCAAGTCCCTTTTCCAGTTTGTGACCTTGTCAATCGCATCCCGTTTACGCTCCAGCGGCTTCTCTGGGACAAATCTGTTTGCCAGAAACCCATGCTGGTTGAGTGCCAAGAGGCCGGCTCGAACCTCGGGGCTTGCACAAGTCGTGATCCACTGCTCGTAGGACATGTCCATCAATCGTGATCGGTCCATCTCCCCTTCCTCGTCCATCCAGGTCCGAGCGGCGATTTCTGCCGTCGGGTCGTCGGCAACAACAAGATGACTCGGCGGATACAGGCCCCCGGGGAGGGCCCGTAGTTTGGCTGAAAGTCCTGCTTCCCCATCTTCGAAGCGCCTCAATTCCGCGTCCTGAAAAGACGCCTTGTATGCCCCCTCCGTGGTTATTACATCAGGCAAGCGCGTGCATGACGAAAATAGCAGATCGGGGTGTTCCTCCCGTAGTTTCAAACTGACATCGATCATGACCCGATCGACGAGACTTTCAAAGATGACTTTCTCGTCAACCAGCAACTCGTCATCGAGCGGGTTTCTGGCGATATTCTTGGCCCTGTCATAACGCAGGCCGAGGCCACTGTGACAGATTTCCAGAATAAAACTGTAAGGCATCCCAGGAACTCCCGTGTCGATACCGACAAAGGATTCGATTTGCTTCAGGCACACACTGTAAATGTGCTCGTAGCTCCGTCTGCCCCATAGAGGATTTGCCGGCCGCGTATTCTTTGCCAAATCGACGATCGGGTCCGCGTAAAAGACCATCATCAACGGGGGAAACAAGTGAAGATGCTGCAGTTTGAAGCAGTTTCGCCCATACGTCTTGTTCGACTCCCTCTCAATCTCCACGTAAAGGGCATCGAAAGATTTGAAGTTGCAGTTGTAACCCTTCAGCATCGTGGATTCAAACATTTTCCAGGCCAGCGTGTGCTGCAAACCTCGTGAGTTTTCCGATGTGGGGAACTGCGTCTTGGAGATGTGAAAGGAGTAGTAAGGGATTGCCTTGGCAAAGTCCTTGTTTCTGAAGTCGATTTGCAGAGTGCGTCCCACGGGGTTGCGCGTTTCGTTCCAGAGCATCTCCAAGAGACCTGGTATATCTCCTTCGGCGTTCAAGTATGTGCTGGCGAAGGCTGTATGCGATGGCATTTCCTCAGCGTCTGTGGCATGTTGTATCCTAGCGTCCGGGCTAGGGCTCGAACTCAGATGGCCATCATCATGTGCCTGCTTCCGTGATACCGGTCCCGTCTTGACACCCCTTATTACGAGACCCGTTGTAACTATTTGGTGAAAAGAATAGGCGTCCCAAATCTCATCCAGGTTCGCGATGCGCTTTGGGTGCAATTCATGGGCTATGAATGCGCGGTCCAGCCTATCCAAAACAATCGCGTCCACCTCGTGTAGAAAGAGACCCTGGCTTGTTCCATTGGCGATTGCAGCGAAAGAGTTATCGATGATCCCTGAGGCACGTTCGTATAGTCCGCGATGAGAGAATACATAGCCATATTTGTTCTTCAGCTCGAACTTGCCCGATGCTGATTTGATCTGCAAGTTTCGTGGGCAATAGCTTTGCTTCTGTCCGTCCCAGGTATATTTCGGGGGGAGTCCGGGATATTGTCGGTTATGTGGGAAGCCCTGGACTTTGTAGCGAGTGTTCAAGTCGGGGTTTATACTCTGCATTGTGCTTGTGGTAGGTGTCCGCCGCCCTGGGATCATGTCCTGGAACCATTTGTGTCGTAGTAATGTAACTTCGACTTAGGATTAGAAGAAACATGACAGGTACCTAACTTCTAGCGGGACATCACCCCTTTTATAGTGACCGTAGACATCAAACCCCATGGAGGCTAGGGTTGTTCCCTAGGCCTTACACATCATCACCACATCAGCGCTCATACGTTTGCAATTAAAGCCCTCGCAATCCAATCCCTGGCATTGAAACCCTCTCAATGAGAAACGCCGCAGTTGGCCGCAATTAGAACCCTCGCGAATGAGGCGTGGCCCGGTATTTAAAGCTTCCATGCCCGGGTGGGGGTGCGCTCGATGAATTGCATGGGCGCGTAGGCAGCAACAATTAACACCTAAGGTAGACTAGCTTATCAACCCGGTCGTTGTGCTATATCTCTCTATTGTAATCCTTGGTACCCAGCGAATGCGGAGCCTCGGATTGTGCCTGGGAGAATACTACCAGGCCCAGATGTGGCCAAGGCCGGACCGGGCCGCACAAGATGGCCGAATCCACGCTCGTGGGATGAAACGCAGGTGAAATATCCCAACAGAAACACCAACTTGGTCGATAAATCATACCAGGCTGAGGTATAAGAAAAAATGCATCGTCATAGAGAAGAGCAGAGCCTTCAGTTCATTACCACCCTGGAGAAAGCAGTCTTTGCTTTGAAGAAAAACTCTACCCGGCACAAGTTAGGTAGATTTTGAACTTCAAGCTTAATTTTCAAGAAATATATGGTTGTATTAGGACGAATGTTGACCAGGGTATTAATGGATGGGACAATGGCTCGTATTGCAAGCCAGCAAAGGTATAGTTAGACGTCAACTTACACTTTCCTCGCTATCTTCAATAAGAAATAGGCCTATCCAATCTTGAAAAGTCATTTAGCGGCCATCAAGATCCCTACACGCTCGGAGGAACATAAATATGGCGAATGAATGTAGAATCTATTCAAAGTTGAAAAGAACCGCCATCAAAAGAATGTCCTTCTAGGGGCTAACCTGCTCGCAGCTTGACCCCTCCATTACAAAGATTATATCCTCCTATCGTACAACAAAATCTCGTCCAAAAAGCTGGGGGAATGAACTGGTGGTGATGGTATTAGGTGCAGTGTATTAAGTGATATTAGTGCTTGTTGTGCGGTGAGTGAAGAATGTGTTGTGAAAAAAAGGGGTATTAATGCTGAAGCCGCATCGCTAAAGTGTTAAAATGCTCCTCCTCCTCCTCCTTCTGTCACAACCTAGCAGCCATACTTCATCCAGAAACCCGCTCCCTGGACAGCCACCTCCTCAAAGCTGACCTGCTTCCCCTCCGACTCCTCCGCAACCTCCAGTCTGAAGCACATCTGCTCTCTGCAAGCCCAGCTGCTGATGCTAGCCTTGCTCCCCTGGTAGAACTGAGTCGTGCCGACCAAAGCATTCGCATCTGGGCCGTCAAGAGCGTAAACATTGACCTGTGCTGATCCGTAGACAGCAGCTTGGGAAGAAGACAGGTCGAGGACCAGCTCGCAGGGTCCGGTGCCGGCGGAGACGACTGAGGAGGGAATGGAAAAGCCGATCTCGATACCGGAGGCGTCGGCGGAGGAGATGAAGACTTGGTAGGGAGGGGGGGTGGTGGGGGAGTTGCGGAGGTTGGGGTAGATGGTCCCGCATTGTTGGCGTTCCTTGAGGAGGGGGTTCATTTGGTTGGATGGGGAGGTCAAGGCGGGCGCTGCGGTGGCGGTAAGGGCCAGGGCGGAGACAGTGGCGAGGAGGGTAGAGGTGCGCATTTTGGCTTTTGTTGTTTTTGTTGGTTCTTGTCTTGTTGGTGCTGGGGAATGGGCTATGAAAGCTGCTTATAAAACGAGTGTGGGAATAGGGGAAGGGGTATTAGTGTGTATTAAGTGAAGGATGCTGAGAAGAAGTTGAAGAGAGACGTTTGATGCAGTGTATATAACATGAACGATCCGTATACCAGTCTCTTGGGATCGCGCTTGCGGAAGCGCGGCACAAGCGATGACGACGATATTGTCAAAGAGTCATGGCTGGGAGTAGGGACGAGACGAACAATGACATACCTCCCCGGCCTCCGACGCAGCCAGCTTCTAGATCAAACAGAGTTAAACCAAATTTTGATTAGCTGGGTGAAAGAGAAGATTTGAAGAAGCAGGTCCAAAACCTCAATGCAGCTAGCATCTAGCAGCGTCTGCATTGATGCAAGCCATCTGAGAACGCTTTTCCGACTGGAAGGCCGAGTTTCTGCAGAGACCAGCCCCCAACCTGGGAAGAAACAGCAAATAATCTGAAACCGCTCAAGACTACAGCAGTTCAAGGCGTCAAACTTCCAAAAAGCGGGTAAAGGTGCCGTTCTTGACTTGGAGGGTTAGTGCTCTCCTAGCGTGGAGCTTCTGGCTAGCTTCTGTGAAAACAGAAACCGTTGTCGATTTAGCTTCGATCTTTTCCTGGTTCCACGAACATGGATGAGCTACCTAAACTCTGTTCCAGGATCAGGGTGCAACGGTGAAGAGACAACACCTTTTCTTCAGTGTTGTTCCGGGGATTGTTCGACAAGCCCATGCGTGAGTCTCTGGGAATGCTAATGTTTCCTAGTGACTCCGTACAATGCATCTTGCCACCCATACCGGAACGTGCCCTCAACCCCGATGCCATCCTCTGGGCTGCTATCGTTTTTGTTGTTGTCAAGAAGCGGAGAGGGTCGTGAACTGGTGATCACGGCCGAGTCTGGTATCCAATTCGTGACTTCAGGCTCTTCGGAGGGTGCCCAGCTCATCATGCAACTTTGAACAACATCGGCAGTAACTCCGGCATCTCGAGGGGCGAGGCTCTTTATCTGCGTTTTGGCCATGGCTAGAGGAATTATCCACACTCTTGGGAATGAGATGCTGCTGTTGGCGCGCTTGCCGTTTGTTCATCGGCCATCAAGGACCCGAAAGAAGTAGAGGCCAGAGTGGAGTATTGACTGTAGTGACAGAACTTGCCGTAGTCAAAACCCGAAAACTGGTAAAATGGGCTTCATCTCTGGCTGAACAAGACTTCCAAAGGCTTGTGACGTATGCATTGAAACTAGACGTGGCAGACAGGTTTGTGGGGAAGGTCCGACAACTCCGAGGCCGCATTGGTAATTTGTACAGGGAGTAGACGCGGGGGATAGAAACAAGCTCAGCGTGGCAAAGGGGGAGGGAAAGGTGAGAGAGAGACCCTCTATGCGGGGGTAGATGCCGATATCAGATGCCGAATCTTGGATGGTGATATCGCTTCCCCAACTTTGGCAGTTGGGGTGTCTTAGAGAGCCTCTTATATGCGGGTGCCATCTTGGACCAGGTTGACGGCTCAAGTGCGTGCGGAGGGTCTTGGTGTCACGTTGATGATTTACCCGCTTGATCGCCAGCTCTGGACACCCCAATTGGGCAATCTCGCTTGTATGTTCCGCCGTGTCTGCGGCTTGGACGTTGTTTTAACCTGCCGATTTCGATCCCAGTGCCTAGCGTAGTGTAACCGTGACATTTTGGGGGTAGAAGCGAGACAAGAAAGTCATATCGAAGGTCGTGGGCTGGGCGGCATGATTGACGACAGGTCGACGACGATGAAGAATGATGGGTATATATATCTTCAAGTGTTGCGCCCTGGTTTGATGTTTGTGACAGCAGCCATCACTCAAACACCCGCCAGAGTCCTCCTCTTCCCACTTGCCCATCATGATGTTCAAGTCCCTTCTTGGTTTCGCCGCCATGGCGCAGACCGCCTTTGGTGCTTCTCTGCAACAGGTCCAAAACTTTGGCAACAATCCCACCAGAATCCAGATGTACATCTACGTCCCGGATCGCGTGGCCACCAACCCTGCCATCATTGTGGCGGTAAGTACTTGGAACACGCCCTCCTGTTTCGCGGACTGTTTGCTGACGATGGGTGTTGTTCCACAGCTTCATCCTTGCGGAGGTACTGGCCAGCAGTGGTTCAGCGGCACCAGACTGCCCTCGTTCGCCGACCAGAACGGCTTCATCCTCATCTACCCTAGCACCCCGAACCAGAGCAACTGCTGGGATGTCCACAACCCTGCCAGTCTTACCCACAATGGAGGCGGCGATGCGGGTGGCATCATCTCCATGGTCAACTACACTCTTGACCGGTACAACGGCAACCGGGAAAAGGTCTATGTCATGGGCTTCTCCAGCGGTGGCATGATGACAAACGTGATGGCTGGTTCCTACCCCGAGGTGTTCGAGGCTGGTGCTGCCTACTCTGGCACCGCCCACGCCTGCTTCGCTGGTACGTGCAACTGTTTTGTTTCTGCTTTTTGCCTGTTGTGGCTCGGATGTTGTTTGCTGTCCTCAAAGGCCGTGCTGACAAGTCGACTCTTTTCTCTACAGGTGCCGGTGGAGCTACCCCCTTCAGCCCCAACCAGACCTGTGCCCAGGGTCTCCAAAAGACTCCCGAGCAGTGGGGTGCCTTTGTCCGCAACTCGTACCCGGGATACAACGGCCGTCGTCCCCGTATGATGATTACCCACGGAAACGCCGATACTCTTGTTCGCCCGCAATGCGCCACTGAGGCGTTGAAGCAGTGGTCAAACGTCCTTGGCGTATCGCTCACCCGCCAGGTCCAAGGTGTTCCCTCATCGCAATTCACTCAGCACATCTATGGCGACGGTACCAAGCTCCAGGGCTTCTTTGGCAATGGTGTTGGACATGCTCCCTCTGTCGACGAGCAGACCCTGTTGAGATTCTTCGGCTTGATCGCTTAGTGTGTTGACATAATCTCCGACTCGAGGCAGGAGTGCGGGGCGGGTAAGATCTGGTGGTGGCAACGGAGCCTCCAGCGGCACAGTGCGTTGAGGCGGCCGCCCGGTTTCTTACCCGCTAGGGAGTGGGGGTCACGGATAGCCAGGGGGGTTTGGGTGAATGGCTGCCGGTGATGTTCAGAGTGTTCATAAACGATTGGGTTACTCAGTATATATAAAAAGGCTTTCTTCTTGAATCTTGAGTTTCGGGTGAGTGCGTTCGTTTGGAGTCGTGCGGATGAATGTGGTACAGCTTCATGCTGACTCCTCATGAATGGATTATGAAGCGGTAAAGTGCCTAGATGTCAATTCTTTTTATTGGGGGCCACCGAAACACGGGTCTAGCCGTCCCAAATAAGCCCAATGTAACAACAAGTGAGGGGGGCATCTGTAGGTACCGGTTGAGGAAGTTGTGGTTCAAGTTCGACTTCCCTTTAGTGAATGAATGGATGGTGATGTTACCTTCAGAAACAAGGTTCCGAAGGCGTCAAACGATGCCGCAGTGATGCATACAGGGTTATTGAGTGTAGATAGGCTTGCGCCAGGGTGCTGTCAGAGATGAGTTGAAGCAGGACGTTTACAAAGTGAGTGACAATAAGAAAGCCTCAGCTTCAGCTTCGGCTTTGATTCTTTCCTGCTTTGATCAGCTGCCCGGCAGTCATCGAGAGCTTATCTCGTTTCGTTGGTGCCTAATTCTTCTTATGTAAGTCACCAGGCTCCAGTGCTGGACTGGCACATCTCGGGGAAGGAACCATGGAGGTCACCACCCGTGACTTCCATCCAGTTTGTGGGGTTCGAGTCTGAGTTCACCGGCAGTTTCCCAATCTTCAGTCGGGTTCCATCATCCACATGATCGACCGATCGGGCGATACAACCTGGAAGTGGAATATCACAGACCTCTCGGCGCAAGAAATCATTCCCATCATTATTTTTCTACCCCGTCTCCCGCTGCCCTGTCGCTCTAGTCGCATAACTTCGTCCGTCCGTTTCTTGGCTGGCCATCACAACAGCACAGACCTGCTGCGCAACATATGCTCCTCTAAACGTTTGCGGATGCTAAGCGCCGACTCAGCATGAATCGACAAATTGATGACAACCAGTGGTAGAAACGACACAAACTTGAAGACGACTTCGTGGCAGTTTTGAAGGCAAATGGAAAACTATTTGAGTGGTGCGGACACGCCGGTTAGTTAAGCGCTGTTTCCGCTGAGCATCTGTCTGCCAATTCGGTCATTCCGTCGCTTGGGCGCCCTGATAGCTAACGATAGGTTCCAGCCGCAGAAAAGAGGTGCAAACAAGGCCGGCCATATACTTGGCGGCATAATGAAAACCTCTGGAAACAAGCTGTGGGCCGCAACAGACCCCTTGTCAAGCAATATGGCGGCGCATGCATGGAAGCCTTCTAGAAGGAGTTTCCTCCTACAGCCGAGATCTGCTCTCGTCATCCCCGGCATCCCCCCCCCGCCCCCCCCCCCGGGTCATTCCCATTTGCAACCTCTCGCAAACTATGTACAGCCAGGCCAGCATCTATCGGCGGCTCCAGCACGCATTCGGCCTGGTATACGCCCGCTACAGTATCATCCGACATCATGGTTCGTCATAGGTAGCGACGACCAAAATATCACCACTCGGTGCAACCCCAATAACACAACACGTGGTGAGGGTGTTGTGAGAGAGCGCTGAAATGCATGTTTAATGTTTCCCAAGGTTTCACACACTCATATTCCCTTACCGCCTGTCAGAGAGGCATGAAGGCCAGCGGCTTGATGCGATCTGGTGGTTGCCAACCCCTGTCCAATCCATTGGCTTCGCAAAGGAGCCCCAAGGCGGCACAGACGTCGCCGCGTTGGTCCGCGCCGTCACTATACAGGGGACGTACTTCTGGAACATGCATGGAAGCTGCGTGGAAGCTACACAGAAGCCTTCGACGTTGCATCCGACTTTTTATACTTAGCGGGATACCCGTGCCTCGCACCAATCTCATCCCACAGGAACAGGTACCTCTGCATCAGGCCCCTTTGGGCCCATCTGGCTCCCCCTGGCTGAACCACATCTGTCTTCCTCCCCCCCAGCTGCCCATCACCACCCTTTTACGGACCATGTTCAACTCCGTCTGCGACCAACTCCCCACATTGACCCCACGAACAGACCAGGGGACTCTACTGCTCCTTTCACTGCCCTTGATCAAATAAACACTCGGAATTGTCCGCATTAAACAATGGCCCAGGCCGGAATATCACCTTTACCTATCTCGATATCGACGATTATGCCTGCAGACATGATGGCTCATCTTGGATCAGGCCAAGGACAGCCCGGCCTCGTCATGTATGGTCTCTATGGACTAGATACGTTCGAGCACGTCGAGATCGATGAATATCAGGTTCCGTTCCCCATCAACCGCCGTCGACCATGCTCAAGCAGTTTTCCCAAGCCTTGCGTGTTCGACAGTATGGCCTCCTCACCATCACCAGGCTCTGTTACAACTGCGCCGTCCAGAGAAGGCTCTCGGATCGGACGACCACCGCAATGGACAGTTTCACGATCGCGAAAGCTGGCTAGGCTATACCTCTATACGACACTTTCCATCGAGAGGATTATCCGGGTGCTTGAAGATGACGTCTTCAAACCGAGGTGCGGGGATCGGGAGTTTGCAGGGCTCTACACGGCGCTGACAGATTTTGCAGGAAGAATTCAGCTCAAAAGACGATTCACAAAATGCTGGACAACGACCCCCGATATCTTCGACCCGAGTCACGGATTGAAATGAACCAACGCATCAGTAATCTTGCTGCCTCTGTCACTCGCCGAAGAAAGAAGACGGCAGTTCCAGCCTACGAATCAAGCCTTCATGGAGCAACCATAGACGCCTTGTATGGCGAGGTTAGTGGTAGTACTGTGGACCAAAAGCTGGGAATCCTGCTAACAATATTTTTCATTTACAGAAAGAACACAATCTGGCAAGGACTGAAATTTCGTCAGTATCCGGCTCAAGCCGTAGGGTAGAGGAAGGCCCTTCCTTTGACTTTGCTGGTTCGCCCGACGCACTCCTTAGTCCCATTCGATGGTCGATACCCCTGAGCGCTCAGACGACAGACGTCACCGACTTTGCGGGCTCTAGTGACAGAGGTTCAGCCATGGTCCAAGACCTCAAGAGGAGGCTATCAGACTGTTCCACGCACTTCGCCCACCAAATCACATCGTTGATTAGAGACTTTACTATTGCTGGAAGTTCACAAGACGAATTATCTACTGGCCGCCGACCTTCTGAGGCTCTCAGTGACAGGTCTGGGCACGATGAACTTTCTGAGTTGGGGATCAGTAACGAGCCATTCGAAGCCTTCCCCGAGCCGGCCTTCGCAGTACCAGGAGACTTTTTAAGCGCGCACAGACGGAACTGTGCCGACTTTCCAGGGCAGCAACATGGAGTCGGTGACTGTTGGTGCTCCATCGCCGGTGATACCTCACTGGACCAGAACTCTTGGTTGATGCCGACGGGTGAATTGAGTGTGCGTGCACGCCATGTTCTTAATCATCCTTCTCCAGGTAGTCTCAGCCTCCTTGACAGTTTCGGGAACACGCCTCTACACCTCTTCGCCACGCTAGAAGGGTACCAAGACACCCTCTTCAGAATGGTGCTCAACTGCGATGTCGAAACCCTGAAGATTACGAACACTGCTGGCCAAACGTTTCTCCATACGCTCAACCTGGATTGGTTCCTTAACCTTACAGACCCGTCGACACTACTGAAACAACTTCTTTCACACATCAGAGACTCAGTTCCAGACCTTGTTCACGAGACCGATGTGTATGGACGCACCTTCTTTCACCGCGCCCATTCCCTCGTTCGGGACCCAGAAGCCCTTGCCAACCTCTTCTCTCCGTTCGACTCTCTTCGGGCAGCCCGTCGTGATGCCTTCGGCTTCAATCCTCTTGGCAGCGGCATCACGGGCGACCAAGGCCCATATACTCCCCCAAGAAGAGGAAATAACCTTTCACCTCAAGTTGAATACCTTTCCAGTTCCGCCGGTCCTTCACGCGGTCATTCTGCCTCGCCCAGCGACAACGACTCGTTCTTAGCCTATCATGCTCGTCTTGTCGAAGTCATCCAGTCATCCTACAACAACCCACAGGTGGAGGACGCTGAAGGCCGTAACGGATTACACTGTCTCGCAGAGGCTATTCTCAACCAGCAGTCCATGAACCGCCATGTCTCTTCTTCTGTCGGCGCCCCTTCCATCCACCAGCGACCCAGTCTCAAACGAAAACTAGACTCTTCCAAAGAGTCAATCACTTCTTTTCCATCACCTTCGCCTTCCTCCACCGCTTCTGCTTCGACCGCCTCGAACGAATCTACCCTCACGACTCGACTTCGCCATCTCACTGGCCTTCTCCACCACTCGCACGTCGATGTCAACGCCTATGACAAGTCAGGCAACACACCTCTTATGGCTTTCATCACACATATTCCAGACGATCAGGACGACAAATCAAAGACATTACTCGCCATTCTTGAAACTATCATTCGAGCAAAGGGGTGCAAGATCGAGGCTAGGAACAGAAGGGGCGAGACAGCCTTGTTGGTGGCGGCTAGGCTGGGCAGGAAGGTAGCACTAACAACACTGTTAGAACATGGAGCCAATGTTCACGCCCGAGATGTGGATGGGAGGGGGGTGTTGGAGGTGGTGGATGAAGTTTGCAAGGGGGCTGGGAGGGGAGAAAGAGGGAAGGGTGCTGGCAAGGGGGACATAAGCCTGTATGCCAGGGCGGAGGCTTGCAGGGTTCTGTTGACTGGGAGGAGGGATTGGGGTGTTGTTGGAAGGCCTGGGGTAGGGAGGGAGTGGAGGGTGTAACTACAGTACGGCTGTGGTTATAAGGATGAGACGGGTAGAGGGTTTCAGAGGCCGGATGTAGAGTCGCTCCAGACTCGATCCAGACTCGATCCAGAAGGCTCCAGTGCAAGTTGGGACCTGTATCAAGATATCACCAAAGAGGAAAGTAGCTGTATATAGACCTCTAAACTTAGCCGCTTCACATATTTAGACCTACGGCATGTACATAGACAGTTTTAGGACATTGACGATTCACATGGCCTCTTTATTCTAATGAGGGAGGCCCCATGACCCCTGTTTCCGAATCCCGAAAAAGTCATGAGGAGTAGACCAGTCCGCCATCACCCTGTATGTTAGCTGGGTCTTGGGCCAGTAGTCAGTAGCCTATTCGGAATATCAATTGTAGCTTCATTCTTTTCATGATCTGCTGACTGTGACGTCGCAGAGGGGGACTGGTAGGTTGTTTGAGGACACGATGGGGGGTTGTTGATAGGATCTGGCCTCGGGCGGTTGGGGGGTAGAAGTCCTTGACAGGGTTTTGAGAAGACTTGAAGAAGGCTGCGAGAAGGGCTTTGAAAGGTTCATGAGGTTAAGAATGAGTGGGGCAAGCCGTGTTGGGACTGCTTAAGTTACAGGAGTAATTGAAGAATGTGAACAAATAACAACAAATATTAATAGATATTAATGAATATTAATATATATTGTCGAATATTAATGATATCAACATTGCGGTGCGATCATTATAGAACACCAACGAAGTCGACGATAGGTACAGTCATGGTTGTCTGTAAACTAGGTATGTTTCTCCTCGCACAACCTCAACACCAACACAGTTGGCGACGACGCCGGCCATTTTCAGCGCGCACACAGTGCTCACGCAAGTATTTTAGTCTCTAGTTGCTGAGTCATGGGACCAAATGACCACACGACAAGCCACCATATCCTTTGGCCTGTGATCCTCCCCCCTCCCCCCCAGGTAAGTAGAGTCCACAGCCTTTCTCTTGCGATTCAGCTACCTAACTTCTTCCCAAGTTCATCATAGACGCAGCCCTTTCGTGTCCATGACGGAGGTGAAGTGGGGAATGCCAAAGTAGCGTGTTCCGTCGTCTATAAAGTCCTGGTTTGCCCTCGACGACTCAAACACACCATCTTCGACCTTACATTGCCACCTCACCCGCCAATGCCTCCTCTCCACCCACTGCAGCCCAACCACCACCTGCCTCTGCGCCAAACTCGGCCACCCCTGCAACCCACAGTGCAACTGCCACCCCTCCCAACCCCAACAGCAACTCCCAACCTGCAATAACCCCCTTTTCCCCCGGAAAGCCCCTCGATACCATCATCGCCCGGGTATTCAGCGATGTCGACGACAACAACAGCAATAAAATCCACCCCAACGCCTGCTTCGCCACCTACCTCCTCCGCAACCCCACCTCTCCCGCCGTCACCTCCATGACACCCGAGTCCCTCTTCCGGACCCTCCTCCAAAACCTCCGCCCATTCATCGATAGGTTTGAGATGGACCGGGGAATCTTGGACGAAGACGGGAAAAGCCTGACCCAATGGCTCCGCGACTTTGAATAAGTCAAAAAACTACCAGAGGACAAACCCTGAAAGCAAGAGGTCGCGAAGCGAATTGCTGTTGGTAAGTGCCGCAGAATGAAAGCACTGCCCAGAGACGATGTCCACCTCGGGTGAGTTTTATTCCTTTTTGTCTCAAGAGCTGGGAAAGCATGCTTGAGATTTGGCACTGTCCAGAGTGCGGCGAGTGCAACAGGCTCAAGGCGTGGCATTGCGGGAGGTGCGAGACGTGCAGGGAGTACGACATGGGTCTCTGCCGGGGCTGTGGAGGTGTATCCAAGTTTTTTGTGAATCAGATGGAGCAGAGTGGAAGAGGAATGGGAGGGGGCTCGGACTGGTCATGATGCGAGAAGAATTTGTGATATAAAAGGTGCAATAACATGCTTGATGTTTATTTTCCAACCCACACACACCCTTCGTAAACACAGCTAGGTAGACACATCCAAAATGATTAAACACCGTTCCTTCTTCTCCCGCCCTGCTTGCTCTTGGCAATGTGATTCGTCAACGCCTTCTTCGTCTCGACCAAACTCCTCTTGTTCTTGGCCCTCGCCTTGCCAATCGTCATCAAGAAATTCTTCTTCCTCGCCTTCTCCTTGTTGGTCGTGCTCTTGCCCTCGGCCTCCTTCTTGCTCTTCCTGATGGCCTGAGTAGACTTGTGTTCCTCCCTGCCTGGCTTGCCATCTCTCGCCAGAGCCACCCTCTCCTCCTTGGTCGACTTCTTGCCCAACATAGCCGGAAGCTCGATATCCTCAGCTGTAACCCCGTCCTCAATGTGCTTCTCGATAAGCTCCTTCTTGCGCTTGGACTGCGTCGTGCCCAGCATCTTGTCAAGCTTGGCCTCCCGACGAAGTTCCTGCAGCTTGGCCAAATCAGCCGGCGTCAAAATGGTCGTCGTGGCAAGCTTCGTTATCCTTTCCGCCTCAGCCGCCGGGTCTTCCTTTTCCACAAGGTCGGGCGCCTCATCGCCATCGTCATCATCACCGCCCTTGGTCTTCCTCGCCTTCTTCTTGGCAGGCCCGTCATCTTCCTCGTCACTGCTGACGTCGATCCACCCGCCAGAGGATTCGCTGTCCGTAGAACCAATCTCCCACTCGTCAGAGTTGAACCCGTCATCCTCCTCATCGTCGTCCTTCTTCGCCTTCTTCTCGCCGTTCTCATCCTCCTCTGCCTCTTCGGCGGCCTTCTTCTTCTTTTGCTCCTCCTTGTACCGGGCCAACAACTCCAGACCCTCGATACCGCCCTCTTCTTCCTCGCCGAACCTGCGCAGCTTGATCTCGCCTGATCTCAAGCCCATGGTGGCTTGCTTGCCGCGGAACTTCTTTTGCAGCAACTCGGGGTAGACCTCTCTGTAGAGTGACTGCAGACCCTTGGCAGCCATAACAACACCCTTATCCTTGCTCTTTTGGTACATGACCAGATCCTGGAGGAGGGTCTCGTTCATGCACAGCGGCTGGCGCATGGCCACCTCCCTGATGGAATTGATACCTGCCGCGCACACCTCAACTGCTGAAGCTTCCGAGACAAACTCGTTGGCGATCTTCACAATCAATGGCTCAATGACATCGGGTGGGACGAGGTTGTGTGTTGCCTGGGCCAGGGAAGCCAGGAAAGAGGTGACGTTGGCCTGTTTGGGTGACAGGTACTTGACGAACCAGGAGTAGAGCGAGATGATGGTCAGCTTGTGCAGACCGACCAAACGGGTCACAAGCTGGAGGACAAGAAGCTTGTTCTCGAGAGAGAACTTGTTCTTGGTGTTCTGGAGGTGCTTCTGGAAGAGCTTCTCGGCGAAGCCCTGAGGGTCGTGGATAAGATGGAGCGCCGAGAAGTTGAGGGGATGTGGCGCATGCTTCTTCTTTTCTTGCCTAATGTTGTTGTGTTAGCCACTACCTTGCTTCGGGTCTCTTGTTTCGTCAACACGTACTTCTTGATCTTTTCGATCGCCTTCTCATACTGCTTCGACCTCTTCTTGGTCTTCTTGTTGATCGTCCCCTGATGCTTGACCTTCTTAAGATCAACATCATCATCACTGGCATCATCTTCCAACGCCTCCTCTCTCTCCTTGTCACCGCCCAGAAAGAATCTCACACCACCCACCACAACCTTCTCATTGTCGCTCAAGCAGGCCTCCTTCATGACATCGACCGGTCGCGCATCGTTCCAGACCTGTCTTCTCCACAATTCTCTCGTGATACGGCAAGCCCACATTCCCTTGGTCGAAGTCCTGTCAGACGTGACCAAATTGTGCAGCACCGTCTGAATCGTCCGGTTCAACTTGTGATTCGTGGTCTTGTTGTTTGCCTCCCTCAAATCGCTGATAATCTTGGTGTACAGCAGAGATCGGAGCGTCTTGCTTGGTGTGTTGATCAAAATAGGAAATAGCGTCGTCAGCAGGCTCGTCGAGTCGATCACATCCTTCCTCTTCAGCAGCACCAAGCTGCCCACAATCTTCTCCCTGAGCTCCTTGTCGAGAACGGCATGGTGCTGGTTGAGCAACTCCTTCAGATGATCCGGAAATGGGGCGGTAATCTCGGGGTAGAGGTTCGCGACGTGCGCGACAAGATCGACCAAGTCGTGGAACTTCTTGACGTCCTCACTAGAAGCCGTGGCGGGAGAGGAGACGAAAATCTGGCGCTGGGCGTCGTAGGCGAGCCATTGGTCGTAGAATTCCTGCGCATAAGATCTGTCGATTGCGAAAGCTTCTAGTTAGCGATCAATTGGCGAAAGAGGGTTGGAAATGCGGCACACCTGGGATCTCTGCGAATCTTGTACTGCAAACTGACCAGGTCAGCCTCGACCTTTTCGAGCGCGGCAACCTTTCTTTTCGGCATCTTTTCCCAAGGCGACAGCGGCGGTGCTGGCGATTGATGGGCGGTTGGATTGGGTGTGTTGGACGGTGGTTGTTGACTGTCAGTCTAGATTTTTTTACTTTGTTGCTGGCAGACCAGGACTGCGATAAGGCTTATCGGCTACTTTTCAGTGGGGCTTCCCCAAGCTGATGCGGGGCCACTCTGCAGGCGTTCATCCAATGATTCAGGAACCCCCCATCCTTAAATCCGGTGAGTGCAAGCTCTCCATAAACAGTACCTTCAAGTCACATGAGAACAAGACGGAACAAGAATTAGATGATATGCAAATTAACGGAGTTGAGGCACATATACCTAGTGTATAGTGCATTCAGTTACATTGGTCCTTATCCCTCGCTATCACGCAAAAAAAAAAAAAAAAAAACCTCTACCGAATGTTTTTATCCGTAGTGCGCTCATCCAGCTCTTTGCCTTCTTTCCTCACATGTAGAGCTCCCAAATGGTCTCTCAAGGAACCTCCCCCATCATCAATCGTCATACACCCAGTCATTCTTCCAAGCGAAAAAAAGAAATACATCGCATGTCGCCGTTTTGGCCTGTGTAAGGATGACGTCCTTGCAATAAAGCCCAAGACCTTGTCCCAAAAAGAAAACCCAAGGGTAACCGCCAGCTCGCTCCAAACGCCCTTGATGAGCTCTCATCAACCTCAAAACGAATAAAAGAATATACGGAAGACCCAGAAAGGATATGCACAAAGAAAAGTAATCCCAAGAGCTCAGGCAGCAATCAAGCGCTTCTACAAGCCGACACCCAACATCTCCAACCTGGATGCGATACAATCCAACTTGGAGGTAAGCCGTTGTATCCTCGCGACAGCCCTGTCCGCAACCGCTTCATCCTCGGTAGTGTTCACCAATTCGTACCGGCTGAGTGCCTTCTCGGGTTCAATGCCACTGAAGGTGTCCAGTTCAGACACGGACTGGGAGAGGGCCTCGACGTCAAGTTCAACTGGGCTGGTCACTGACTCGGTAGGAGCAGGAGAGTCGTGGTAGAGGACGAAATCGGGGTTATTCTCAAACTCCTCATTGATGGGAGCGGGCTCTTGCTTCTTGGCCTCGGCGAGGGTCGGTGCCTGCTCGATGACGGGCATGTCTTTGTCATCATCGTCCGAATCGAACTGTTGACCAACAAAGTTGCTGGTCTTGCCAGAGAGAAGGTTGGCATCAAAGATGGGCTCGGGGGTCTCGAGGACAGCAAAGACCTGGGGCTGGTATGAGAAGCCATCGCTGGGCTCCATGTTTACCAGCGAGGAGAAGTCAACCTGCTCAGGAACCATGGCCAGACCGATTTGCTGGTTGTGGAGCTGTTGTTGAGCGGCATATGGGTTGATGTCCTTGGGCAACTGACGCTGCTGCTCTGGTTGGGAGGTCTGCTGAGGCTGAGACTGGGGAAGCATCTGAGGATTTGCGCTCAACTGGTTGAGGAAATCAGAGAAGGAGGGAGAGCCAAGAAGCATGCGTGTGAGGTCGGTGAGACGCTTGTTCTCATCAACCAGGGCGCGGTTCTGGGCACGAAGATCGCCGTTCTCGGTGACCTTGTTGGCGATTTCACTTTCAAGCTGGGTGATGTATTCTGTGAGGGTGTTAGTGATATGCTCATGATAAACAACACGTTGATGCACTTACCCTTTCTCCTGGATCTGAAAGCACGGGCGGACACCTTATTTCTGAGCTGTCGTCTTTCCTTGCTGCTAAGCTTCTTGCCCTCTTCACTTGCGAGCAGCCTCTCATCCTCATCCATGTCGTCCTCGTCCTTCTTTGGGCGGGGAATGTTGAGGACGGTATTGTTCTGGGAGGGCTCCTCTGAGGTCTTGGCGCGCATAGAGTTAAGAAGCTGAGTAATCTTCTGCTCGACAATAGGGTCGCTGGCCTGCGGTGACTTGGCCTTCTGTGCGGACTTGTTTTGTTGCTGTTGAGCCTGCACACGCTGTCTTTGCTGTTGCTGTTGCTGTTGTTGCTGCTGCTGCTGCTGCTTGGCCAAGGCTGCCTGTTGGTGCATGCCGGGCCAAACGCGACCGGGCTGGAACACCTGAGGCGGCGGCGAGGACAGCCCGGATGGCTCCTGTGGACCGATGTTGCTCGGGTTGATGGTGGACTCGTAGAAGAAGGTCGGATCCGATGAGGGCGAGTCGAAGTCCATGGTGTCCAACTCGGGCGACGTCATCGACCCCTGCGACGGCGCCGTGTTAAAATCGAACAACTCATCGTTGGTGCCCATGTTGAGATAATCAAAACTCCCGAATCCGGTGTTGTATCCTTGAAGATGGGCGTTGGGCTGGTTGAGCGAAAAGGTTGTTGCGATGGCTCCGGGAACAATACCGGTTTGTTGTTTGTAGAGGTCGTACTGGTGGCTGGGCCCGCTTAGCGTCTGGTTGGTCTGGAGCAGGGTGTTTGCCGTTGTTGTCTCGGCCTTGATCGGTCGCGCAAACACGCCCTTGTTCGAGCCGGCAGGTGAAAGAGAGGGAGACTGGTAGAGGTTGTTGGTGTCGTAGTCGGAAAAGTCGACAAAAGAATCGAGGGTATCAATCAACCCAGGCTGCGTCGCAGCCGGGCTCGTTGACATAGGCGCTGACATAGCTTGCCCCCCAGGGGAAATAGGACTGCAGTGATCAGGTCAGGAGTGACTGATCAGTAGGTCAGGGAGGTAGGTGTTCTCGGCGTCGACGTGTTCGTTGTCGTCGAGAGTTGCGTGGTTTCGTGGATTTGTAGCAGGCAGGTGGTTTGTTGTAGTTTTCAAAGGGGCAGCCGGAGCAGGTGTTGGAGGGAAGGGGTGCGGGTTGTGGGAGTTGGGGGGATTTTCAGTCTATGGGTGCCTGGGAAGGCCAGCGGTTTGGGCAGTGGTCGGGGCGCTTGGCATCCCGTTGCAGGGAGTGGGTCTGGTTGGACGAACCAATGCAGGCTGACAGGGATTGTGTCACTCTGTGAGGGGGGGACGCGTAATCCAATGCCCAGAGCACCCCTCGCCCAATTGGAGGAGCAGCCCTGCTAACAGCCGGTACCTTGTTTCCCACCGTTTTCTGTGCTCTTTGAGTACCTCGGCCAAATTCCTTCTAGTCTTCTCCCCTGCGGCTGCGGTCTGAGGGTGACGAAGCCGACTGCTCCTTTGGGAAGAAGGACAGCTTGCTGACGGTGTGCAAAAGGCCCCAAAATTGATGCCTTGACGACTCGCTGCACAAGTTGACGTTGACAGCACCTTTGTGACGACTACCTCGGTGCGGGGAAGCTATTTGAGCCTCTTGACTCTATCTCTATCTTCTTCATTCTCATTCTCATTCCCGGTTCATTGCTCAATTGTGCGGACGGGAGGCAGTTCTCGGCGGATGGACGGACATGTCGGACACAATGGGGTCGAAACACCAGAAAACAGCGGGTCGCCATCCGGGCAGTGCAGATATCAACTCAGAAATTGTGCAATCCTGTTGGTCAACAAGCATCTGCACAGCCTCCTAGCTTCTTTGCTACCCATTCGCTCTTGGTACTGATATTCGTGTTGGGGAGAGCATTCTGAAACTTTGACAGCATGACTAACATGTGCATCCCACCCAAACTACCAGAGAATCCTCCACTGGCTGGGAACTTATTAGACGTGATACTCTCCGCGCTCCCAACCCCTGATAATTCCGAGCTGTTGATATGGCACAAGAACCTCGATGGCCCCGTTTGTAAAACAAAACGTCCAATGTGGAGTTTCATGCAACAACCGCCGGCCCCATCGCCCCGTTGGGCTCCATTCTCTCCGTACAGTATGTAGAAGACTCTTTACTTGCGAAGCCAGCTGATGGACTATCAGTAGCTAGACGAGGCCAAACACCGCCTCGCAGATAGGCTTTTCCAACCCATCCCTCAGCAGACATTGAATGAAGACTTTGGGTGTTTGGCCACCACAAAAATGGCCAGAGTTGCAGAATGCATCACCGGAACAGCAGGACAAAGCAGCTACAGTGCCCCTGTCTCAACTCCGGGAGCAAGACCGGAACGGTGAACGGACGTGGCGCCCACCGAGCGACCGGGCGCTTGCAACGGAACAAAATCCCCCGAAATTTTCGGTGAACAAGATCAACCCCCCATTCCCGCACCGGACACGGGGAGCGTAAAACGTTGTTTCAACCGATTGTCGGGGCTTCCAAGCCGCCGATCTACCGACCCCCCAGCCTTGTGGAACCTTTCTCTCCCTTCTTTTCTGCAGATCAACGCCTTCACTAGCCACAGCTCTTGGCGCGCTTGATGACTGTGCGAACAAAAATAGCAACAGCCCCAGATCTCTTCCATCATAAACCCACACTCCACACTTTTCACTGCCGACGACATGCAACCAAATCAGACGGGGACCTTTGATGAGGCTTGAGCATTCCTCGTCCCATACCATATCCTGATGAAAGCCACAAGAGACACGAGGTTGCCGGCGGCCTCCCATTTCAACGGGAACTCCCGCATTATTATCACCAGCGGCACAACATCCAATTCAAACCCCATCATCCCCAGAATGGTAGTAGCCGAGATTGACGATTGAGGCTGTGAAAGTCTGCGATGGTAAGGAGACCACTGTCACACCACCGCCGACATAATACGTGTATTTGAACTGCATGCCAAACCTCGCCTTTGTCGGTCTCGTCACCTTTTGCAAGACATGAAATTGGATGCTTCAAACACGAACCACCGAACAGCAAATAGCCCAGCCAGCCAGCCAGACCGCCAGCAGCATCAACAAGCCCGAAGCTAGCGTCTCCGCAGGGCAGCGCATGTTCTATTCCGGTCCCCTGGCAAGGCACCGTGATCTTGAGTCCGTTTGCGCAAAGTCAAACCTTCAGCAGTGTCAGTGAGTGCCTACACTAGAGCGAAAAGCCCCTATCAATCCCTCGCAGGTCATGAAGCATCATGCCTTGCAAAGAACGGGTATCGATGTCATGTTGCCTATTTCAGGGTCTTTCCCTGCATGACTTGTTTTCCCATCCCAACAGAAAATTCAACGGGACTCCCGGCGCATGACCATGCCTCTCCCGTCACTGCCATCCGCCCTTCGGTCTCCGGTCTCGAAAACAGGTTTAAAGAGAGTGACATCAGTTGTGTGTGCGCCACAACCTTCTCTTTGACATGTGGCTCAGCATGCGTGCGGGATAGCTGTGGCGTCAGTGTGCTGTCAGTCGGAACTTTGCCACACTTGCCCATTTGGGCATTACTTGTGGCTGTGTGGCTGTGCTCACAGCGTCGTTTGTGAGTGGTGCTTCGGCAGATCATGGCTCGATCGACGGCCACAGACGCCCGCATCAAGGTTTTGGAATCCCACAGATCATTGGGGATCGACTTCGTGTTTGGCTTTGTCTGCCGATCTCCGGATAGGATATCCTGTCGGGTGCTATGGAAGTCATATTGACGAAGTTGGTCCGATGATGGAAATCCACAAAAGGGGGCATGTCAAGGGTTAGGGTTATATAACTGTCCTCCTTATCCAAGCACCACTGACTCCCATGATGGTCTCAAATCTGTCCAAGCGATGAGGTCGACTACACCGCTGGCTAGACGGTAGAGTACCCCATCTATCTCTTCCGTGATCAAAACACAGAGACCCCATGGAGCTCCTGGCGCGAAATCCTTCCACCCAGGTTGACCATAACTCCGAACATCCCACGCCACCCCAGCCCCGATAACCACGACGCGATACGTCCTGCTTGGATCATCAAATATCTGCTCAGCCCACTGCTTCTCCATGAGCATTGTCCTCCCAACGAAGGGAAGCTTGTCGATGTTCGTATCTGGCTTCGGGGCGGAGGTCATCATATCAAAGCAGACAGCCGTAGCAGGCGTGTTGAACAATGTCTGTTTCGCCGGGTGAAGCCACAGCGACGCGCAAGTCGTGGTAAACACCAGCGACCCCGGGATCCTTTCCCCTTTTCCCCTCGCTTCATCACTTATCCCCTCGTACCGTCTCGCCTTCCAAGGATTATGCCAACACCCCCTCCACGAATGCGCCCTCGTCTCCCACTCCCCCCTCTCTGCCAGCCTATCCCCCCTCACCCACTCCTCATCCAAATAATCCCAAAACTCTTCCTCAGTCATGTAGTCTAACCCGAACCAAGTCTTGTCCTCTACCACCCTCCTCACCTGCTTCTTATCAGAATACCAAAACGTCACCAAATTTCCCACGTCAGAGGGGTAATACCCCCTAAAATACCTCAGCCCGGGTCCATACAGATTCGGCGTGCCAGCACTCCCACCCCCCTCCCCCCTCAACCCAAACGTAGCCCTAAACCCAGGCCCGTAATCCACTATCCCGTCCCAGCTCGCCCAACTCCAACTCGGGATCCCCAACGTTTCATCCCTCCCGACGGCAAAATCATCTGACCGCCATAGCAGCCCCTGGAGGAGATACCGCTCCGGAATCCCAAACAACATCTCCGTTTCCATTCGTGACGAGAGCACATTCCCCACCCCGGCAAACGCGTTGAGGATATCACTTCTGAAGGACAGTTCCCTCATGGAGTAAGGAATCGCGCAGCAGGCGTAGGCAACAAAACTTGGTTCAACTTGCAGCCCCGAGGTGGAAGAGTCATGGACTGTGTCGGCCCCCACCCGGGTGTCATGCTCCCATCTTGCACCTTGGTAACAACTAAAATACGCGCGCTGATCATCAACAAACACCAACCTTCTTGACAGCTTTCGTTCCTGAAATGTCCACCCCCTTGCATCCCATCTTGAGCCTCTGATAGCTCTGTCTGCTGCAGGGCCATAGGCAAGACCGATGGAGCTTTCAAACGGGCCGTCCCATAGGCCGTAAAGGGCTTCGGGGGAAGTGTCTTTGGGGTGGGAGGAAACACCCGGGAGTCCGGGTTTGGAACTCAAGGCAACAATGGTGAAATCCGCCATGTGGTAGATGCGATCCATGGCGGTGATTTGGGAGTGTTTGCTTTTTGCGTCGTCCTGGATGATGCAGAGTCTGTCGACCCAGAGGTAGCGTTTGCCGAGGTCGCGGCAGAGTTGGATTGCGTCTGCCAGGACTGGGGGAAGACGGCTGATATCGAGACCGTGATCACGAGAAAGTAGGTCAATGTTGTCGAGCTGAAGTTGGAGCTCATCTGCTGGGGTTGGAGAGGTTGTTTCTGGAGTGGCTGCCGCCCAGCAGTAGCTAAGCGCGACATAGTCTGCGTTGGGTGTTGTCCAGTCCACGATCCTGTTGAGTTGGGTGTCTATCAATCGGAGACCTGGTGGTGCCACCATTGGCATGAGGAGGTCGTTACATTCGTCTCCGTGGTTGTGCCGGCAGTCGTCTAACCATGCGGTCAAGTTGGGGAGTGAGATGGGATTTGGCATCCATTTTTCGACATGCTGGAGGTCGTAGCTGTCGTGGCGGTAATAAAGCACCAGCTTGAGGACGAGGGGTGTGAATGAAGAGGTCCCGTTGCTTTGAGTAAGGATGACGCCGGGTAGAATACAGATTCGGCCTGTAAGCGAGGCGTTCGGCGATGGTGCTGCTGTGAGAGTTGACGAATCTGTGTAGGCTGTTGAGGCAACATGCCTCATCAGGAATGGCCTCCACAGACCAAACTTGAGGGCAGATTTTGAGCCATTAGAGATATGCTGCTGGCCAAAATGTTGAACTGAGTCGCTGACGAGCTGACATATCATACAGCCTCGACGACCTTTGAAGGCATTGAGGTCCTGGTATGCTATGTCGTCGAATGTGTGTGGGTGAACACCTCTAGGCCCCTGAGACCCGCGGTTCATGAAACGATAAGCGTCCAACTTCAGGTAGCTGGGCTCGTCGCAAATTCGAAGGTGGGGGATATCATTCCAAGACTGACAGTTGCCGCATAGGCGTGGGTTGGGAGGGTGTTGCCCCTCACATATCGTGCATGGCAGTTCAGGTGCTTCGGTGTCGTTGTCAAGCGAAATATCTCGGTCATGAGACATGGCGGATGTTGATAAACCAACCATCATAAGTCTAAGGAGCCCTATATTCTATGTTGATGTCGAACAGAATAGTGGACCGACGGAATTGATGCCCAATGGCTCCCGCTTATGAGAGATAGCTGTAGGAAACTCATTACTGCATCTAATCAACAAGCTACTGGTGCTACCTAAGGTACACACCAATGAATGACCCCTCAGCACAAGAAAGATAGTGTCGAAACAAAACAGCACAGAGTGAACCTGAAAATGACGTAGGTAGGCAGTATTCAACCCATCAAAATGGTTTGAGCAGGATGGCGGAAACTCCGCGTGCCAATACCTAGACCGAAAACCAGACAGACAAGCACGGCACCTAGATGGGGAACCGTGGCGCAACAACTAGCAGAGCTGCAGATTCCACACCTGCATCACCTCAGGTGTTACGCTCCAGGCTCCCTTCCTACTGCGTGGAGGTGCACCATTTCTATTCCGTCAAGTCGCGGTCGGTGAACTTTCCCGCGTTCCATCTCAAATATCTTGCTGACATGTGTAGGAAGACAAGAAGAGGCCTTTTTTTTCAACAGAAAACTATTGCCTCGTCGCACGCCCACAACATGAGCATTGAGAGCATTCTTTGCAAAGCACGGTATTGACAGAGGCTCGCCATGCCCAACCGCAACTTCCATCACCGCCGATGGTGTGCCTATTGATGCGCCTTCGATGACAACCAGGCACACAGCCGCAGCCACATTCATGCGGGGTTGACCACCTGTTGGATTAAAAGAAATCGACCTGACCTTATGGGACTCGAGCACCCGGATTTTTCCTTTGTTTTGACGACTGCTACCATTGCATTTCCCAGACTTCCTCATCATGCGGTTAATAAACGCCAACACTTTGCGCTTTGAAGAGTTCTTCGAGAAGCCCCTTCCTCCCTATTTGGTTCTATCACACACCTGGGGAGAAGATGAAGTCACCTTTCGAGACATGCAACAACCCCACCTGCACCTGGGCAAATCTGGCTACGCCAAAATCACACAGACATGTCGACTGGCCCGCTCCAAGGCCATAGACTATGTCTGGATCGACACTTGTTGCATTGACAAGACCAGCAGTGCCGAGCTGACCGAGAGCATCAACTCCATGTTCCAGTGGTACCAAAGGGCAGTGGTCTGCGTCGTACATCTCGCCGACATGGAGTCGGGAGTCGACTTTGGGACTGGTGTCCGGTTCTCCAGATGGATCACCCGGGGATGGACCCTTCAAGAGTTGATTGCACCGAAAAGGGTTGAATTTTATGATAGCAAATGGAAACTTTGTGGCCAGAAGCCTCGAGACAGCGACGTGCTCTCGGCAGCTACAAAAATTCCGGAGGACCTCCTGTTGGGGAATCATCGAAGTTCCGAGTATTCGGTAGCCCAAAGACTATCCTGGGCTTCGTCACGAACAACGACACGTGTCGAAGACGAGGCGTATTGCCTTTTTGGAATCCTCGAGGTAAACATGCCGCTCATATATGGTGAAGGGAAAATGGCTTTTCGTCGGCTGCAGGAGGAGCTCATCAAGCGCAGTAACGACATCACAATCTTCGCGTGGCAGCCGACGCGGGAGGAGGTCCAAGAGGGACACTGTGGTGTGCTCGCCGCATCGCCACAAGCATTCGCGCTGTGCGAGCATGTCTGTGTCTGGAGACCATCGACATCCCACAATCCCCAGTTCGTCCTCACCAACAGAGGCATACAACTGCAAGACATATTTTTTCATCGAATGCCCCTGAAGAACGATCAACCAGCGGGCGCAAACGAAAGTCTCAAGAGAGAATACGTTTTCATGGTTGGATTCCTGTCTCGTGGCTCTGGGGCGTATTTGGGGATCCAGCTGAGAAAGATCGGAGAATCTCTCTTCCTTCGAAAATCACGGCCGCTCAAGATGATCAGCGGGACAGAAAACAAGTCTCTTTTGAAAACGGATATAGCCACCTGCCATTTCGTGACCGATACGCGACCACTCGATAATGATACACTATTGGCATTTCGCAAACGTTGCACTGAGGTCTCGATTCCTGAGTGGAGCATGAAACACACCATCCCGTCTGGTTATTGGGACGATCAGGACATGATTCAGTTTCATCTTCCAACATATCTTGTCGGTGCCTTTCTTCTTGAGGGTGATGTTGGAGGAAAGCGCACCCGCTTCACTGTGCTGTATCGGCGGGAGGGGGAGGACCAGGTACGGATCTACATTCTGGAGACTGCGAAGCATACCGCTGCTACAGCATACATATTTCGTCGTCGAGCCCCTGGGGATATGCTGCACTGGGAAGACTTGGGTTTGGACCACCCTCAAGTACTTGAAGCATCAAATCAAACTCAGGTGGTGATCGACAGAAGGCAATTCACCGTTACCGCCGGTCTACCTAGTAAAGCACTAGATTTCTTTGGGAGGACAAAAATAGGTCGATCCTTACAGTTGGAGGTTGTCGAGAATAGGCCGAAGGGAGACCCGGGGGCCAAGGGTAGGGAGCTCGTTCCATATGGTCAGGGGCGGACAAATCGAAGGCATCGGTCTACTGATGAATCTTTTCCTCGGATTGCAAACACGAGCCTGCCGAGGTCGAGGCCAGGATTCCAATCCATCCCATCATGACGGACGCCTGTTAGATCTTCAATCTGTATCTTGTGTACATAAATAAATCAAATACTCTTATCCTGTTGGCAGAGCGTAATGCTGTAGACTCTCACCATATTGAACGGGATGTCTCGAGGAGTGCTATGGAAACTACAGCCAGCTTTATCAATCATACTCAAAGCACAACAGCTCCCCCCTAGTATCCATCACATCAGCAATCGTAGCATCCGGAATAAGCCCATGCATATGCAGCACGTGTCCCAGCGTCGTCACATTCCCCCCATTATCACCCTCCACAATCGCCTCCCTATTTTCACACAATCTCAGTCAGCTTTGTCTCCCCTCAACCACAAACAGATCAGAAAATACTCACGGTACATCCTCCGGCCTGGTCAGATCCTCCGGGTTCCCAAACCCCGGGCCCCCTCCAAACCCACCACCACCCCCGGGAAACCCAGGGAAAGTCCCATTCCCAGGCGGGAACCCAGGAAACCCACCACCACCACCACCCTCACCTCCCCCAGGGAACCCACCATTAGGCGGCCCGGCCCCAAACCCATTCCTCATCCGATTATTCCCCCCCATCTCCCCCAGCCTAACCTCCGGCCTCAAATCCTGCCACTGCGCCCACAACCGATCCAACCAAGCATGATGCATCCAAAAGGTCGGATCGCTAGGGCTACTGATCGGATTGCCCATCTCGGCCCCCACCCCGCCGTGTCCCGCCCCGTGAGGTCTACCCTCGGCGCAAGCCCAGAAAGACAACCAGTCCTCCTGTCCCAAACACCCGGCTACAATCTCCGGTGAGGCACCGCTGGCGGCAAAGTTGTTGATGTTACGGGTGATACACTTTGGATTATCAGGCGAGAT